>NW_008678809.1:1466-49313 GCF_000695815.1 Acanthisitta chloris
GATAGGAACAGCCATATTTTCACAAACACTGTTCCTCATGGGGACTTAGCCACTCCTATTGCTGCTGAAGAAACAACACAAGAAGACATAAGCAATCTAAACAGTTCCTGGTGTGAATCAATGGCAACTTTGTCCTCTGACTGAGAATCCATGGTCTCCCAGAACTCATGCTCATCAGCAAATGATCTCTGGAGACGTCAAAATCAAAGGCAGCCTTTGTTCCTGTGACCATGAAATGTCATGGTCATGGGAAGTTCAAGATCCTGGGAGCAGGATGAAAAGAAAACTCAGAAGCCTGGACTTCAGGAGAGTAGATTTTAGTGTCTTCCAAGTGTCCTCCATCTGCTTTCAAGATGTCCACGGAATTGAGTCCTGGATGAAAAAGGGGCCCAAAAAATAGTTAATGTTCAAAGATCACCTCTGTTGAGCTCAAGAAATTTCCATCTGAACACATGCGAAGTCAGGCAGAAATTTGGGAAGGCCTGCATGATTGAATAAGGAAGTCCTAATGCTGGTAATGGTAATATCGCCATCCAGGCTCCATGAAGTTCAATAAGGAGAAATGCAAAGTCTTGCATCTGTGGAGGAACAATCCCTGGACCAATACATGCTGGGGACCAACAAGCAGAAAAGCAGCTTGTTAGAAAAAGACTCGTGGACACCGGTGGACATCAAATGAAACATTTTCCATCAGTGTTCCCTTGCAGTAAAAATAGGCAATCCTATCCAAATTATTGTCTGTTTGTGGAAGGAGGTGCCACTTCCCCTCTGCTCAACACTGATGAGATCATAACCAGATAACTGCATAGGTCCCTAATATAAGAGAGGCATGGACATATTAGAAAGGGTCTGATGAAAGGACACAAAGATGATTAAGGGATTGAACGATTTCTCCTGTGAATAAAGGCTGAAAGAGCTGAGACTGTTTAGCTTGCAGAAGAGAAGATTGAGCAGAGTATTTTATCAGTATGCACAAATACCTGAAGGTAGGATGCAAAGAATATGGAGTCATACTCTTCTCATTGGCACCCAATGACAGAAGAAAAGGCAATGGACACAAACTGAAACACAGGAAGTTTCCTCTGAACACCTGAAAACTGTGATGGTGAGTGAGCACCAGCATAAGTTACCCAGAAATTTTGTGGAGTCTCCATCACTGGAAATACTGAGGAATTGTCTAGACATGGTCCTGGGCAAGTAAGTGTCAGTGCTTGAGCAAGAGGGGTCTCTTTCACCCTCAATCAGTCTATGATCTTGCATTTCTGCTTTACACCAAAGGTGAATTTTGAGGTGGTTATGCAGCAGCACTTTTACAGAGGACTCAAAAATCTGTATGCCTCTGGAAAAATGCCTAGAGCTACAGATTTGCTTCTCATAGATTGTGACTAACCTGCTCTACTTTATTATTAATGCTATGCCAAATGCAGAAGCCAGTATGTACTTTCATCTTTTGATTCATCTCTTTGAATTGTATATAACAGACATAAATTACATTCACCTAAACAGACTTTTCAAGGACAAATATAATACATTACCACAGTGCCAAGAAACAGGAAAAAAAGTTAATCTTAATAACAAATGTCATTCATTACAAAAAGGTAATATGTAGTTTTGCTTAGATGATACTGACATTTTACCAGTGTGGAACCTTAAACCGTTCCCTATTAGACAGAATTACTTATTCCTTTTCTTGTAAAAGATCAGAGAAAAAAACATAATAGCCTGTCACTCCAATAAAACCCATTAGTTTGTTGGGAAAATTCCAGACCAAGTCTGCTTTACCTTTGCTGCAGTAGAAGCTTCATGCTGAGACTAGAGGTGTCTGATTGACCCATCATCCCTGCTGGAAGCCTCTACTGCTCTGCTAGCCTTGACTTGTGTGCCCTCAAAATAAGTGCTGATATTTTACGCTCCTCTGCTAGCCTTGACTTGTGCGCCCTCAAAATAAGTGCTGATATTTTACAATTCATGACACAAAGGAAAAGGGAAAATGAAAATGGAATATATGATTAGGAATATAATTTTCAGCCACTACTGTGTCCTGAATGCTTTGACTTCTGGTACCAGCAGTTTGAAAGTATATAGATATATATATATTATTATGGAATCCTTCTTCTGGTTAAAAATAGACTAATGAGAACCAAGATTTCAACCATTTTTGTCTCCCTAAAAGGCATGCAAAATACAAAAAAAAAGAAGAAATTGTTGAGTCTGAGTACCTGTTCTTCACCAGCCAATGGAGAATTTAATTATTACATTCCAAAGATCTTTGTCAGGTGTGACATAGATCCATTATCACTACGAGAATGTTAGTGGACTTGCATCAGCTTTCTAGAACTGACATCATACTGATTTTGAATGAATGTTAGTGCAAAACATAGTAGATGATTGTACAGAATGATGGAATTTTACTCTGATTTAGAGCTAGGAAGATGCACATCCATTTAAAATCTGTAGTGAAGCAAGCCAAAGGGTGTATTATAAGCAATTTTTCCTAATCCTCACCAAAAATAACCCTAAAATGCTGTATACTCTCTTTTAAGAATTGCTTTCTTTATAAAGTCTATATAACGTCTGCTTAGACTGTGCTACTGAGAAATTTCTTTAGAAAAAGATAATGCTAAGAATGTTACTGTTTAAAAAAAATGGGTGCTTGATCATCAGGATCTATGTAGACACTTGAAGCAACTTCTCTGAAATAGCTGTTTCTGAGAAGCCGGTTGTTCCCATTAACACTCCAGCTCAGTCTCTTCTCACTGGTCTATCATCACCAAAGAAGTTTACTTGACTAATGCTGGCAACCAAGAAATTTCATTTCTGCTTAGGCTACTGTGTGACAAATATTTAATTCCCCTCTCACCTTTCTGTGGAGTGTACTCATTGATGTTTTCAAGAACCTGTTTAGAAGATATGTTGGGACCTTGAAACTGCAAGAGCATTCCTGAAAATGTAAAGATAGCACAGGTATACAGTTTTAAGATAGTCATCTAGTAGTGCTGGTTGACTATGTACTTAAAAAGCACTTCAGTCACCCACTGAGTGCTGGCTACTTGCCTTGAAGTCTTCCTGGATTTATACCAAAAGGTTTGTAAAACATGAACCTACCCAAGAAAAGCATGAACAAAGCTTGTGCAAGCTCCCCAAACAAATAAACAAAACTCCTAAAAGCAAACAAAACACAAAACAAACAACAAAAACCCCAACCAACCCCCCCCACACACACCCCATCCCCCCAGTGTGTCTCACAAAACAAACAACAAAAACCCAAACCAACCCCCCACACACACACCCCATCCCCCCAGTGTGTCCCCCTCAATTGTCTCTCTTTCTGTATTCTACTTTGGTGAGTTTCAAGCTTTTCTCTTTCTGTTTGAATGGCAATGGCAGCATTAGAAATTCAGAGTTCAAGATCCAGTTCACAAGTGGCATTACAGTCTATCTTGCAGTTACACACAAGGAAACATCAGGATTTGGTATGCCTTTTCCCCTTGCTATCTAAAATCCAGTTGATGCGTTGTTGAAATTGTTGGGTTTTTTCCTCTTTTAATTTCTTTCTTTTCTTTTTGTCTTTAATATTGCCAACTGCCCTGATGCTAAACAAGAATTCTTGCATCTTTATCAGAATGTGAAACAAATTGATAACATATATTGAGTTGCTGTACGCTGAGGTGATGTATAAATCTTACAGTTACATATTCTTATACATAAACTCATTTCTATTTTATTCAATTACATAACTCAGATCAATGTATGCTTGCATTACTCTTTCTTTTGGAAATCAAAAGGTATATTTCTATAAATGTGTATATATCTATATATATGTACTAGTAACATTGGGTTTTGGTTGTAATAAATTTGAAGAAGGCTGATAATGAACTCTCTTGTGAAGGATACTGTCCCTGCTTTCCTATTTTCTCCCTGTAAGGGACATTTTCCTTTAGAAAGGAAAAAAAAAGCCTAAATATTTTCCTTCCTTTCTTATTTTTTTTTGATATTATTCTGAATAAGCTATTATTCCAGAGGCTAAACAGAAATGTTGGTTCTAAATATAATTGTGCTAAGGGCTTTTAATGCTAGCATGAAATACTAGACTGAACCAGAAATCAGAACACATATCCTTGTGTGGAGGTACTTCAGATGCATTCAATGAATTCAATGAGGATTCTTTCCTTCTTTACCTTAATGCACAAATCTGAATCTGTTGCCTTTTTTTCTAGCTGGAAGTAGCTGTCTGGACTTCAACCTATTTTAGCTTAAAAAACTTATTTTTCTCCACTGTGAATTAAAAATTGTTTCTGCTTTCAGATATCACTACTAGCTGTACCTCAAAAGTGAACTTTTTAAGTGCTGTTTATTTATGTCTCTGCACTACATATAAAATAGGAGACCATGTTCCCCTATTTCTGAAGTCTTGATTATTGCTTAAAGGAGCTGATACTCATTTCAATTCTGGTTCAGATACGGATTTTTTATATCACTAAATATCATGACAAAAGATTCATTCATCACAGTTATTATCAAAAGTATTCTGACCTAGCACATATTATTAAAACGCACCAAAAATTTTGTATTACTTTCTGACTACCAGTTAGATCCCGAATTAAAAGATATTGCCATAGTTATATGTCTTAACACTATTAGACATGCCTTTGCCTATTTGTATGCTCTGATAAAATTTCTTTCTTGTGTAAGGAATTCCTTGTTGTCTTATAGTTTCCAGAGGTCATTTAAGTTCCACTTATGTTCAGCTTTGCAGCTTCCCTGTCCCTGGTGTCACACTCCTTGTCTCCTGACATCTCAGAAAGTATTAAACTTTAATGTACAATATAATGGTCGTCCCTGGGGCTGTGCCATGTGTCTTTGTTAGGTTGACTAGACAAAGCAATACCCAGGGCAACAAACTACTAGGGGCAGCTTCTTCCTCTGGATATGCACAAGACTGACTGATGCTGGCAGGCAAGAATGAATGGTTTGAATCATCATCCAGTGACAGAAGCAGTAGCCCACCCTAGAGACATCAGTTATTACTATCTTGCCCAAAGGATCTAGATGTTTTTTTGAGCTCTTGGTTTACCTTCTGCTCTCCAGGGTAACCTCATTCCTTTGCATTTATGCCCTTTCTTGTAGGAGCCACACCCTGGATCTGGGACTCATACCTTTCTGTTCAAGTGACTCTCCAAACTGTATTTTACATTAATGTTCCAGAAGCCTTGGTGTCTGTATAGCTGTCCCCATGTTGTGGCTAATTGATCATGCCATAATAATGCAAACAATCATTTTTCTATCAGGCACTGAAAACTTAGTTTTTGGGTTTAATCTTGCATCAAATATTCTTGATTCTGTGTACATCTCTATGCTCACATGTTGTAGTATTCTGTCTCTACTACTACAGAAATAGTAGGCATAATGTAGCAAGAAAAATAATTTCCTTGTTTGGTTTTCTATCTGTAAAAATCAGTATTCATCTTCACTCCTTTCTTCCTTTTGGGTTTCTCTGATTCCTGGACCCTTTTCTCCAAACACAGATTTGAGGATTAAGTGTTGTCTGCTGTGACCATGTGTAACAAAAAGTGCCAAAACTGATGTGACAAAACTGTCTCTCTAAACTCCACTGTAGCATCTAAATATTTTATATACCCTGTGCAGGCAACACAAAGCAATGTAAAGTACTTTCACTTGATGGTTGTAAATTATGAAACAGCTCCCAGTTTTCCTGAAATCCTAGGTGAAATCTAAAACGTTTGACAAGATGTGTCCTGCAAATAAATCAGCTCTACCTATTCGAGGGGAACAATTTAGACAGATGGCCATTTAAAGTCCACTGTTTCACTAGGGGGTACAAAGAAAAGATAATGGAAAAAAAGACCATATCATTGCAAGTCTTATGACAAAATATGCAATTTTTCTTTCTTTATTACGTTATGAATGGAAAATTCTTATTAACTGAAAGGAGAAATATACATAGCTGCAATATTAAAATTATTATAATAATTGAGGTGATATTCAATTTATTCATAATAACTGCTTGCCTACCCAATTTGGTTGAGGTCTTATGTGCTGTGTTGCTGTATTTTAAAATAAATTAGAAGTAAAGTCAACAAAAATTGTAGCATGCTATCAGTTTATTGGCAATGGATATCCAGTAACAATGTGATAGTTTTTAATATTTCATATGAGGAATACAACTTGCACATATTCCTTCTGCCATTAGACAGTATGACAGTATGTAGATATCTCCAATACCATAGCATTTTGTAGCTGTTGTGGCTGACAGAAGGAATGAATATGCAATGGCACACAACTTTAGTGCAAGTGGAATCATGATGTAACCCAAGCTGATGTTACACAGCTGCCTCATGTTGGCTTTTGCCAGCCCCAGTCTCACTGCTATTGCCATTGGCAGTGCAGAGATTAAAGCTGATCCTTCTTGAAGCTATACCTTTGACAGCAATTATAGATATGCCCTTCTTTTACCTAGGAAGCTGTACATTTGCAGAGCACTGTAGAGATACTTTAGCTTCCTGTATTCCTATGTCAACAGAGAGAAGGAAGAGACAGACAGCTGCACATATACATCAGTTAAAATTTGACCAAGTTACTCAATTTATCACTGTACATGTGTGGTCTCAAGATGTCATGTAGAATGTGTTGAACAAGAAAGAAGATTTCTTTGCACTCTGGATCTCCCAAGTATAATCCAGTTTTGCATTACATAGTCAATTAATTTTTGAAATTTACTCCATGACATTTTTAGCAATACTGGTTTTCTTGTGTTGTCATAATGTGTTTCTTTGAGTTGTACAGATAGAATTACAAAAGAACGGAGTAAATAATTCTGATTCTCTAAATCATCTTAAGTCATTACTACTGAAATTCTCCAAGTTTCTTTTTTTCTTTTGTTTTTCTTTCTTTTTAAATATAAAAATTATGCTTTCTAATGGAATGTGGTTGGTATGCAAGATTTCAGTGTATTTTATTAATTTCAGGGGGAAATGAATTTATATTAAAACTATTATTTTGCATTTTGCAAAACTACATTAAAAAACCTCCAAGTTTTCTCTTTAGTAAAATGCTATGTTCATAGTATTATACCAGGAGGAAGTCATCCAGATAAGTACAAACACTTTCAACTATTCAAATTTAGGCAATCCCCTAAACTAGAAACATAGTCAAAAGGTTTTCTCCATAGGTAATGGGGCTGGCTAGACCTCTCTATGGGACAGCCCAGACTACTAAAGATTCGAACCAAAGATTTCTTAGACAACTCCTCTCCCTGCTTTAAATATATAAAAGAAGTAAGGAGTGAACCTCAAGTGATAACACTCCTACTTTAGTTACATTTTGGCAGTGTCAAAATTCAGTGGCATGAATGCACGCAGAATTGAAGAACACTGCATGTTAAGATCTTTATTCCCTGACCCAAAATTTTTTATCACATGTACCTGGTGAAGAAATTCTGATTTGATATAGGAGAACATGGAGAGAGAGAATCTAATCTTCCATTTCTTCATCAACTATTGTACTGGGACAGAGGCACAAGCCAAACAGGGTTCCTGCAGTGCCTGTCAAAATACAAAGCCTGGACATTTCTATCAAAATTCTAATAGCAGAGTTATTTCATAATTTAGAGCCCATCTGGACCTGCCTCTAGATATTCTGCCAAATGAACACCTTGGCAAGGGTATGAGTTCCTAATTTTGTGGTATCACATGATTATTAAATATTGAGCATGTAGCACTGTGAATTTATGTCATGTGTTACAAACAGATAATCAAATACATTTCCCCTCTCACCTTCTGTGATGACCTTGTAAAAGGCAAATCAGGACACTTTTTCAGAAATGAAAGAAGTGAGGAGATACTGAAGAAAGGAAATGAGGCAAAGTGTAGAACTTAATTCCAATGCACCTTATTCAAAGAGGAAAAAAAGTATCAGTGTTAGCAGGGACAAGAATCAGACTTCCCAAACTGCATCATGAGAGAAGGCATGAAAGTTAATTTGGGAGAAGAAATACCAGATTCACAGAGAGGAGAATAGGAGAGAACTTATATATCTGATGTCCTGATCAATCAATGACATCTTTCTAAAATTCCTACATTACCTTCAGTCTGGGTTACAGTAAATAACATTGACTAATTTAAGAAGTCAGTTTGCTAATAATTAATGCTTTTTACATCTTTATAAATGTATTGGACAGGGTACGATTGAAGTCAGATCATCAGTGCTAATTTGTCTCCTTTATTTCCTACCACTTACTTGATCTGATCAATCAATGACATCTTTCTAAAATTCCTACATTACCTTCAGTCTGGGTTACAGTAAATAACATTGACTAATTTAAGAAGTCAGTTTGCTAATAATTAATGCTTTTTACATCTTTATAAATGTATTGGACAGGGTACGATTGAAGTCAGATCATCAGTGCTAATTTGTCTCCTTTATTTCCTACCACTTACTTGATTATCAGTCAATTAAAGTATGTTCTATGGGTTGTGCTTCACCACATAGTCATTCACTCTGTCAAAGAACTCTTCTAATTTCTTTCTTTGTTCCTTTTTTTTAAAAAAAATTATATTCCATTACAAGAACCACAATGACTTTATTTTTTTTTCTGGGACAAAAAGATGCATATATGATAAAATACTAAGAAGGCTGTTGTGGTCAGAAGTACAAGAGAAGCAAACAGCTCTGGAAAAGACATCTTGGATACTCAGAAAGGAAAGACCAGGGAGCAGGGAGATGGCAGAACATCTGTCTCAAAACAGTGTTATGAAAATCCCATTAACAGGGCCTGAACCTTCAGTCTGCTCAAGGCTGGAAAGCAATACTCTCTATCAGCCTTCTGCATCAGCTGTTGGAGAGAGATCTGGGTAGTTGAGGAGGCATAAGATTCTTTCTCCTGTTGATAAAAGTTTCTCTGGGATCGGCAGAGGTAATTTTTTTTTATTCAGTAGTACTCAAAAAGTTTGTTGAGTTTTATTTAGCTTAAAAAAATGTGGATGGACCATGATAGTCTTTCATGAAGGTCTCACCTCATGTGCACAACTAGTTTACACTAACTAGAAGAATTCAGAATTAGTAAGAAAACAGTTTATTCCATGGTAATATTTTCTGTCTGCTTTTCCAAGTAGATACGGTTTTAGGAGAAATAACAACAACAAAAATTCTAGAAATTTTCACTTTTATTTTCATGAAATGAAAATTAAATAGTTAGAGTACAAAGATAAGGAATGGTCATGACTGTATAGGATAAGGAATGCATGACTGTATAGGAAGGTTATTTAAGACTGCAAATATTTTGCTTTGAATTGGAGCATATCTGACAAGCAAATTTAAAAATATCTAAGTATGGTGAGCAGTTTTGTCGCTTTCAATTAAATATACTTAAAAAGAAGTAATAACAATAATATATAGTGATCCTTTGTCCTCAGTAAAACTCCTTTTGTTCATAGTACAAACGTGTATTACTGCTAATACCGGATACGGTTCCTTGTTTTTAATGTTCAAAATTCTTAGTGGTTTCTCTGTTCACATATAGTTATTATGAGGAAAATAAACCTCATAATGAAGCTCAGCTCAGTGCTTTATAGACTGAAATATGCAGATAGATGCACTTAGTACAAAAGGAACTGTTTAACCTGGGCATAATGATCCCTAACAAAATAACTACTCTGTTTCTTTATATTAAATACAGTTAGGATGAAAAGGTACTTCATTTTTCCCTGGTTTTGTCCATGATCCAGAATATATCAGTCAGAATGGAACAAAACTTATTTCCTGTATACCATGTTCTGTAAGGTGCAATTGATAAGAAAAAGTCAACGTATGCAGCATGTGTTAATATAAAATATGGTAGTCACTTTGTAAACATAGATTGTCATGGCCTTGTGTTATTTGCTTATAGGCAAAATCACCTGAATACATAGTTCCAATTCAAAGAGATTTCTGACTAGGACAGGCTTTATGTAACTTTAGAACATCAACTATTCCAATGCCCCATCAGTTTTGTGGGGAAAACAAAGATAAATATTGCTGTCTACAGGATGATGCAATGAAGAGTGTACAGGACTTTTAAAGGACTTTTAAAGAGCCTAACAATACAAAAGAGGAAATTAAACTAGGTTTAGGTGTTTTGGGTGGGAGTTTGTTTGTTTGTTTGTTTGTGGTTTTGTTTGTTTGTGGTTTGGAGCCTTTATGTGGGGTGTTTTGGGGTGGGAGTTTTTTGTTTGTTTGTGGTTTTGTTTGTTTGTGGTTTGGAGCCTTTATGTGGGGTGTTTTGGGGTTTATTTTGTTGTTTTGTTTGGTTGATTTGGGTATTTTTTATAGAGCAGTAGAATAATTTAGGTTGGAAAAGGTCTTTAAGATCATGGAGTTCACCTGTAAACCTAACACCAACAAACCATGTCTCCAAGCACCACATTCACATGTTTTCTGAACACTTCCAGCAATGGTCATTCCATCACATCCCTGGGCTCCCTATTTGAGTGCTTGTCAACCTTTACCATGAAAAAAGTTTTGCTAATATCTGTTCTAAACCTCTCCTAGTGCAACTTGTGGCTGTTTCCTCCTGTCCTGTTGTTTGTTACCTGGGAGGAGAGTCTGACTCCCACCTGGCTACAACCTCCTTTCAGGCAGTTATAGAGATCAGTGAGATACCCCTGAGCTTTCTTTTCTCTGCCCTAAAAAGCCCCAGTTCCCTTGGCCACTCTTCATAAGACTTGTGCTCCAGGGAAGCCCCAGTTCCCTTGGCCATTCTTCATAAGACTTGTGCTCCAGACTCTTCATAAATTTCATTGCTCTACTTTGGATGTCCTCCAGCAGGAGTTCTGTTCTTACAATCATTGCAAGAAAAGTCACTTTTGTCAACATCATTGGCTTAAAATTGTTGAGAAAACTGTTGTCTTTATAAAACATTTTTTCTATTTACATTGCTTAGCAGATCAGATAGTTGAATACTGATAGTTGGTGAGGTGGTTAGACAAAAAAAAGTATATAAATATATTAATTTTCTGCCTACACAATGATCTATTTTTTTGTTAAGTTATTCCATACAAATTCAATGAGTTTTAAAAATTCAGTCTGTGATCTTTCAGCCAGATATAAATATTTGACAGCATTATTAGATATAAATCTTTTTCTTCTAGTACACTTAACCTTTTAATATAGCTTATATCGCTTACAGCAGAAATAATGGACTGCTAAAGATTAAACAAACATATCTCAAGGATCATAAAGACACTCCGTGTGTGAAGTGCAAGGTGCCAGATAGGCAGCTCATTAAGGCAGTAGTCCCAGAATAAAACTCTGTAGGAGAAATCACACTGAAATTGGCACAAGGCAGGTTTTCCACCTTGCACAGTCAGCGCTCTCCCACTCTGTCCTTTAGGAACACTTCTTATCATTGAAAAATAACAGTGTGAATAACTAGCAATTCCTTGACTTCTACACTAAAACTGCATCTAGTAGCAATTGGACCAGACTGTACATTTTTATCAACAACATGAACTGAGACCGTAAATTTTTATCAATGGTGTATCACTGTACAGTCATTGTGAATAAAGTAAGGTGTCTAATCACTACGATTAACTACTTCCAGTGTCCTATGAGGCAGGACAAGGTCTTGTATTTCTTTTTCTAATCTGTCTTCCACTGATTGTGTTGGACATGCCAAGGGTATATACATGCATTATTGTTTTGTTTCCATCACAAAACTATATTCAGAAGGACTTTTCTAATGTTACATCATTAAATCTGAAAGTTAGTGTGACACTGGCAGTTTAATTTGAGTGGGAATTTGTCACTGAAATGAACTTGTTCCATTCATAGGATCTAAGAGGAGGTCTATAAAATAAAGAGACTGAGTACAGTCATAAAGGAGCAACATTTCAGAGAAGGACAGCCCCAAATAGACCAGTCCCAATATGTAATTCTCTGTTTATTGCACTCTGTATATTTAAAATTAATAATTATTAACTTTTTAGCAACACTTGCTGGCCTCTCTCTATCTTGCTGTTAACTATTGAAGCAACCTGATACCAGAACTGTTAAATGTTACAGATACATCACAGCAAGGGTCTTCAGAAATCCTGATGCAGAGGGAGTGAGTGAGCTGCTCCATGGGGCTGAGCTGCCTAACCAGGTTTCATGATCTCTTGGAACATAAATTAGGATTACAAAGAGGTCCAATGTCTTTACTGTTTGTCTTCTAAAACAGTTGGGATTGTAAAGACAGCTTGTAAACCCAGTCTTTGTGCATTTATTAGGCAATAGTAAAAAAAGTTTATTAGCAGTTGCTGATGGATAGGTAGATATGTAAGATATGTCAAGAGGACAGTATAATCATTGGCTACAACATGGCAATCACTGGTTAATAGTTACGTACATGAAGATGGGTGGTTTTCTTGCTGCGCTAAGAATGAATATAGATTGAAAAAAGATGAATGAGAATGGTGTGTGGGAGGTGGTTGAAGGCTAGAGCACAGCTACCTTCTCAGATATTTTTATGTGAAATTGCGAGGCTGTGAAAAAGGTCAAAACAGAATTGGTATCAGGTTTAAAATGAGATTTTCTAAGAGGGGAGTGGTAAATTGGTTGACATGTTTTATATAGCTTAGCTTGGAAATGAAGGGAAATACCATTTCTAACTAAATTTCTGATGAAAAGGGTTAACAGAAATATTAAGCATCTGACATAACATTTCTCAAATAAAAATCCATTTCTAAATGATTCTGCTAAAAAAATACTTATTACTTTCAGTAATAAATGCATCCACATACAAATGTAGATAGAAAGATAGATCAATAGATAGATTGACCAACAGACAGATTTATCTTACACAAATTAAAAAGAGCCTGCTTACAATCTTTCTCTTAAGAATATATTTTACCACCCAGTGCTGATCTGGGACTTTCCATAGAAAAAGAGATTTTCCAGTAGATGAAAGATCTCAATATATGCAACAGATATCGATATCAACTTCCAATGGAAAAAATATATATATCATTATGCAGACTTCTTCTAGACAAAGTATTTCTTTATTTTTTGCATGTCAGATCTACTACATACAGTGTCTTTCAGCCTATTTCAAGCTTAATCTAAAATCACTTCAGGGTTCATGGTTTTTGCAGATATTTGTACTCTGACACAATCCAGCAATGAATACAATTGTAAATTGAAATTATAGTCCACAAAGCCAGCCTAAGAAGTCAGGAGTTGTCATTATTCATTGGATCTTATGTGTAATCATTCCCTGCTGACTAAAGCCAGATTCTTGTAGATCATCAAGAGGTGAAAGACTCACAAGATTATAAAGCCCTCCAATGCTTTCAGAATCAGGAATAGAACTTGCTGTTTGTCCAGATCAAAAATTAACATTTTTACGGCATTTCAGTCATTTCCTTTGTACCCACAAATATCATCCAGGAACACCTCTTAATCCTCTGTAAACAACACCTAAGCATATAGTTATAGAATATACAGTATGGCAATATTTGTGTCACTTTCTGATTGTACCATGAGCATTACATTAGGATTAGGCATAGAGTGATGTCATTATGCTGGTTGTACACTGTGGAGTACAGAAAAGAATATTTGCTTTTAAACAATGTCTTGAATGTGTGGGCAGCCATAGATTTCAGGGCATGTCTGAGGGGGTTGGAGTTACCACTGTAAACCCATCTATTCACCGCTATCTGTCTGTATGTCTTTTATTCCCAACAGCCTATGAATAGTTGTCATCAAGACCTAATTCATTTTAGTCAAAATTATCTTGATTATCTTAAACAGTTTTAAAAGCTAAGAGCTTTGCTGTCATGACTCCATTTCACTAAAAATGGCTACAGAATGGTCATAGGAGCCGTTTTGAAGGCAGAAGTATAGGGGAAAGGGATGGCTTTCTGTAGATGGGCAGTTTCTGTCAACATAAAATAGGTCATTGGTTTTTGGTGCAATTGCAGAGTTCATATATGCCTGCAGATATACTGCTTTGTCAAAGTTTGTAAATTATGAGCATCATTAGCAGATGCTCAGCAAACTCAACTCAGTCAATGCTGATTTCTGTTTGCTTCTTTGTAATTACTTTTTTGTTATTGTTGGTCCCCTTCCTTCCTACATACCTGCCCGAACATCACTTGCAATGCAGAAGAAATCCCAGCACTTTTCTTAGGCATCTAAATGCAATTGATATTTAAGTAATATTTCTATACATTATGACAAAGGGCAAAATAAAAATATTTTTCAAGCTCTTCAAAGCAGAACAGCATATTAAAGATGTTTATTCAATTCTTTCCTTAACTTGAAAAAAAATGCAGTGAGTGTTACTCCTTTATGTTTAATATGCTTTTAATTATTTAAAGCAATCATGTTTACTATATCATTTGGCAAAACAGAGATTTATGTTTACTTGCATCACCACAGAAAAGATAGATCTATAAAGGTAATAAATCTTTAAGTGCTTCATAACTTTGCAGTCTTTATAGGTTGAAAGATAATCAATAATCATTACAGAAAAACTGCATATGATTTATCTTTCAAATCAACTTATTATTTATGACACAATGCCAATAGATGAGAATGTAAATGCCATGATCAATTTTCCTTATAAAAATACCTGGACTTGAAAGGCTATTCATAAGAACTACTTTCCTAGGTACAATTAACACTAGATGGATCTTCCACGTTCACTACACTTCACATGCTGTCAGGTTGCACCATCTAATTACGTAGTCTTTGCTGTTTAGTGCAAAGTACTTCTGACCGCAAATTTAGCTGTATTTATACCTTTATTCTGACAGTGTTTTCTATTTCTATTTCATTAATGTGAGCGAGTGCTAGTGAGAGGTTCTCTACCCAATGTAATCAATTATTGTTGAATAATTCAATAGATGGAATTTTATTTTAAATAAGCAGCTTTTCATTTCTGAAATGACTATATCCCAATGTGTCAGGCTGTTCTTGCTGAATCAGTGTGCTTGAGCTCAGACAGCCTCCAAGATGTTTGTTGTCGTGGTGACATCCTTCATAGTATCACTTCAGGAAATGTAAAGTGCCAAGCAGTCAGGAATTTAAATTTACCCATATGGTTATAATTTCAGACAGGATTCTCAGAATAAGGATTTTGATTTTCTTTTTTTTTTTTTTACCGTTGTTTATTCTAGTCTGTCAATATGAACTAAATGTAATCGGAATGGTGTTTAAAATTACTTCTGCTTTTAATTCTTCCCCCATCCCTTCCTACCCTTGAAATTGCAGTGAGCTGTAGTGACAGCACAACATGGAAAGTCATTCTGCAATTCTCACTTGGGAAGAGAAATTTGCTCTAGCTACTTAAACCCCTCATTGCCTGACAGTATTGCAGTTTTGGCATTATACTCCATTGAATGCAAAAATTCTACCACCATGATTAGTGCAGTGCTGAACAGCTAAATTGTGACAATTTTAAGCAGGAAAATGGTTAGTCCCATTGTATATCAGTACTTATTAATTGTGCCCGAACTAGTGATAGGAAAATTGACACAGAAACCTGATTTGCAAATCAAAATTTGGTTCAGAATGAGACCATCAAGTGAGCCCATCATATTCTATATTGAACAGTTTAAAATAAAATGTAATTACCTTTTGAAATATTTATGTTCTGTTTTTTCTTTAACAGAGTTGATAAGAAAACTAGCAATTCACCATTGCAAATTTTGAAGCAAACGGCCTTAAACCATTTAGAAATGTTGTATTAAATTAAAATATTTTTTAGTGTCATATGCAATTAAAAATATATTTAATAGACTTACTGGTTTTATAATTTCTCACTCTAGAGTTCATATTATATGCACTATAAATTGCAGAGAAAGTGAAATATAGCAAAACATTGCCTTAACAGATGCAGTTAATTTCAGATATTAATTTAATACATATTTGTTTGGGGTTTAATAATGCATGCTACATACTTCAGAGACTGGATTGGTGCATGAAAATAGATATTGTCATGGTATTATATATGTTGGATTACACTATTGTATCATTTATTTATTATAGATTTTTAGTGCATTTTGGGAGGAACAAAAAAATGAAGGAATTGAAACAATATATGAGAAATCTTCTGGTCAGTAGAAGTTTATTTGAGTCTGTGTCCAAATAAATATTTTTGGCAACTGATCTCAATTCCAGTAGACATTGTTGTGTTTTAGATTATGTGGCAGCAATACATAACTTTACCAATGTCACTAGATGGAAGTTCTTTTGAAACTTTATTATTCTCTTGTTTAAGATATATGTAGCACTCATATTTCCATCAAAAGTGAAAGTAAATGTAAGACTGTTCAGAAATCTGATATCTCTGGCAAGAGTGCATTCAACTAGATATTTCTGAAGAGGAGACGTGTGCATGAACATGAGGAGACAAAGCAATTCATACAGGCTGACTGACCTTCCTACAAGGATGTGAGGGATGAGGGGGTTTGAAATAATTGCTGTCTTTAACTGAGGTACACAATCTGCACTCAGATATGAAAATCTATGTACATTTTTTTCAAATAAAGAGAATTTTATAAATTATGCTAGACATAGCATCAATTGTGCTTCCTAACTGGGATACACAAGATGTTCCAGCTCTGGTTTATGTCTCATGAAAAAAGGGGGAAACTACAATAAACTTTGAGGCTGATATTTTCACAGTCTTCATCCAGATATGTCTATTGGTGCATAATGTACTTCCCAGGTGACTCCTTCTCATTAGCTAAACTGGTACCTATTCAAAATTCATGACAGTGACTATTTTCTTGAAAAGAAAGGAGTCGGTGCTAATGGGTAAGGGGAGGAAGAGGACAGGTCCATCTTTGGGTCTTCCTGTGGTGTGTGGCTGAGCCATCTGAGATTCGGCCCATATCTGGTTGTGGTACCCTGGGGGTGAGCTGTGTGAAATAGCACAAATACAACCAGAAAAGTTATTGGGAGTCTGATGCTCAACTCTTCCTGGACTTCAGCAGGTCTGAAGCCTTTTAGGATCCCTTGAAACCTGCATTCCTTCTGAATTCATTTGCATAAATTCATTACCAGTTCTTCCAAAGTTAAATAGGATCTATCCTGCAATAAAAATAATACAGCACATGTATTAATATAGCAATATAAAGCCTAGAGTTAGGTCCTGAAATAGGCAGTCAACATATCTCAAAGCAGTGCAGAAGCAAGATAATCTATTAAAATGCTATAACTATTTTTAGAATAATCTTGAAGACTATTTGTACAAAAACTTTCTGTTAAATGTATTACAAAATGGAAGTCTTTATTCTCACATAGAAACTTCCTTGCTTATGAATTTCATAATTTGTCATTGATAGGACAAAATGCTCATATGATGGACAAACCATCCCACCCTCTAGAGTAAATAACTTTTTTTTATAACAAAAATAATTTTTTCAGGTTCAAATATTTAATGTATGTTAACATATGATTCAGCTTAGTAGAGGACTCCACTACTACTAACCTCTTAAGACAGTTGAGAAAGGACATGTATTAATACCACTGTATAAAGCCATTTTTCAAGGCAAAGCTGGACTACATAATAATTCAAGTTTGCTAGTAAAGGAGTGTATATAATAAAATTCACAGTATACTAGGAATTGAGTATGTTGAAATGAAAAATCATATAGAGAAGAAATTTATTCATCCTTCATAAAATTCAGTGGATTATTTAGTGATCTGATTTATTCTGTTTTACACTATGAAATATGCCGTAGTGTGAAATTTGTTGCACATTCATGAGCATATACAGCCACACTCAATCATGTGCAGATGAGCAGCCGCACTGAGTTAAGTCCAGAATTAAACTGGTTTTTAAATTTGCTATCAAAACAGATAAATATCATATCCAAGAGATCTGAAAATCTCTGTGCTCTGTGCCATTTGGAGCATCATGTAATAAGAAAGATTATTTGCCACAGTATTATTACTTAGTTCTTGTAAGGAAAGCTAAAGGCAGATGAACATAGTCTTTTCTCCCCTAGGTGTCTCAGTTATGTTGGTTTGAATCCATCTATTTTTTTATGCATTTATTTATTTTACTAAATTGAACAATTGATAGGAAAATTAGATGATTCCCTTACTTGTATGTGAAAGGGTTTAAAGAACCATGCTACAACTAAGAATAGCAGCAGCAGTTGGACTACTTAATATTTAGTGTTTGGGGGTTGCTGTTTATTCAAATAGTGGTCAGTCACTTTCTGCTGCAGCACCTAATTCAAATAGTGCCATAGATTGTACTGGGATGAAAGCTATTTACTTGAATAGCTGCTACATTAAAGTACTTAGAAACCATTGCATATTTTTGAATCTTAATTCCTTATGTTAAAATTAGGAGCTACTGCTATCAATCAATATGAAAAATTTCCCCATGGTGGTGAACTAGCCAAGTATTCTCTGATCACATTGAATAAAATATGAGGTAGTGGTGTAAAGTTTAATCATCCTGATTCCTCAATTTCCTTCTTTCCTTTCAACAGCAGTCACTGGGGGAACAATTCACTTTTCAGTTTTGTGGAAATCTCAGGCTAAGGATTTTCTGAGCTCTTTTAATTACTGAGTTTAAGCTAGAGATGCCAAAGGACCCACTGAGCAACAATAAGAGGTAATGACTTATGCATGGAAAATTGAAAAGTGTTCATCTTGGTAGAACAAAGCAGAATAAAGCAGAACAAATGGCAAGTAAAATTGAAAACACAAAATAAAAGAAGGTGAGCTACATAGATTTCAAAAGCAATCCATATCTGCAATTAGAAACTATGCATTAAATCAATTTTTAGCTCTTTTGAGGAATCTAAAGTCGCATGGGTAGTTCAGAGCACTGTACCTACTTAATAGATTATTGATTTTCAAAGAAAAGATGGTAGAACATCTTTCATGAGGAGCTGAAATATCAATTTCACATATGTGGTACTGCCCCCCCCCCCTTTTTTTTTCTTTTGCCTAATCAACAGTTATTGCACTTTAGTTTAGTACTAAGGCAAGAAATTCATGATTGCATTTGGGAAGCATTGTCTCTCAGACACACATTCTTCAGATGTCTAAATGAAGCCCTGAGTAAAACTTTTGTAATATTTCCTATAGGTGGAAAGTTATTTGAGAATATGAGTGTTAATTCCATATTTTGGCCTGTGTTGCTACCTCTGCCTTCCAGCAAAACCTGGAGAAGCTCCTCCTTGTTATCTATGAAAGCAAGGGTAATAATGCTGGGAAGAATGGCTGTTACAAACTCCTGATGCAGTAATGAGATAACTAAACTATGACAATAACCAATTCTGAGCCAGTTGCTTGTGGGGGAAAAAGCCCCCGAACCATAAGAAATCCCAAAATAGATATTATAAAATATCTAGGCAATGCAAGAGTCTGGCGCCTTTTATGTGGAGTCTTGCAAAGAGGGAAGTACCAAAGTCAAAAGTCCAATAAGGACTCTGAGTTTTTTGTCAATATTGCATACAAAGAATTTAAGACTTTATAAAGGAACTATTCTAATACTATTATGCATCAATATTAATGATATTTCTGTCTATTGGAGATACAAGCATTAGAACCTGAGGCAAATAGAAGCTTAGAGTTTAATAAGCAAGATAACACAATGATTTCCATTTAAAGCAAATTATTGAAAGATCCATGCCTAAAATGAAGCTTATGCAACACTAATATCCATCTAGACACTTTGACTTGCTAGTTGTGATTTTTTTTGAAACAGGTTATTTTATAGTAAAATATGTGGCTAGTTGCACAAATAGCCTGAAGAAAAATATGTTCAGGGCTACTAAGGCAGAAGTGACTGACCAACAAATTTCTGAATGGACATTCAGATTTTATTCATTTCTAAGAAAACATAGGATTTGCCATTTTTGTCATCTAACACAGTACATCCTATACGATTCATGTAATAATTGTGTGACAGTATTCTTTGAAAATTCAAAATAGTGCTCAAAAATATAAATTCAATCTAAGTAATTTTTCATTGTTATTTCATTTCATTGAATTCAAACCTACTTCATACCTAAAATAAGGTGAGAACATTAGCTTCTCTACTGACTTTGCTCTATGTTACATCTCTGGAGAAACACTTCTGAGTAGTCTTGAGTTTACTTTGCTAAATAGGTATTCAGATTTGGTGTCAGAGGTGTTTTAAACAGCAAAGTGACAAAACCAGCATTTCATTTAAAAGACAATTGTCCTGATTATTGCATGTAACTTTTTTAAATAAATGTTTTCTGGACATTTTAAACGTTAATTTTGATTTATACTTATTACTTTATATTTTTAACTAGATGGAAATATCAAACCAAAATAAATTATAATAATAATGTAGATCAATGGTATCCAGACTTTTCATCCAGAAATCTACTCTCAGTCTTTGCAATTTCCTGCAAATTACTGAATGTTCTTGCCCTCCAGTTTAAAAATGAGAAGACTGCCTATGCTACTTAGCCTCTTTTGAATAGGTGTGGTCTCATGTAATATAATTTCAGAATTACTGCTTTTCAATATGTTCTCATCCATATCCCGCAACTGAAGTATTGCAGCAAGGATTTTGCATTGGGTTTAGTACTATGTGTTTAATAGTTTGACATAGAATAATTAGGTGCAAATAGGTTTCAAAGATGGGTATAAATGTAACTGCAATCCCTAATTTGGTTCTGCTGAAATTTACATTCTTTTGATGGATTTTGTGCTATATTAAATCAACTCTGTTTGCAACCAGCTGTTGGAAATCTGCCTACATATGTGTCTCAAGCCTATAACTTGTGAGATTACTTGAATCTGTTAGTGTTTACTTTGTCATTTTCTCAAGCATTACAATTTTCACTATACTAATACTTTTTTTTTTCTTCATGGTAGTGTCATTTTGACACTTTTCCTGTGTTAAGAACATGATGCAGAACTAGATTCAGGTCTTTGATCCCATTTTATATATGAATCCTTGGTATCTGCTTCCAAGATTTTGTAGTGTCTTGTGCGTGCCAATAACCCCTGAATACCTGTGGCTTGATCACCGTACTCCTAAAATAGAAGAAGGGTCTGGGAAGATGGACTCAGAAGACACATTCTTGAGGCTCAGAGAACAATATATGCAGTGAATGACCACAGTTGTTCAAAAAAGCTGAATTTATCTCAACACAATTGGGACTGAAGGGTGGATATACGGCTGCATAACCTGAGGGAACCAGCCAGCCACATCAGCTGAAAACATTAGGCAACTAGCTATATCAGTCAAGTGAATCAACTGGCTTTATCTGATCAGTGAAATAACCTGTTATATCTTCTGTTTTTAACTGCTAATCCCTGAGGTAATTGAAAGACTACAGGTGTCTACTTCACTTATCAGGGCAGCAGACTGTGAGTGTTTGTGCATGGCTCAGTCCAGCAGAGTGCAAAAACTGAACAAACCCCAAAAGAACACTCAAAAAAGAAATGGAATTGGGATGTTTTCAACTCACATACTCCTTTGTGGTGCCTGGGGATGCCTAACATCTTGATAATTTGCATACTATAGAGACTGGTAATGAGCATTGTATTCATATTGTGATGCTACTGTAAATTAGAACTGTCATGTTCTGGTAAGCATAATTTGTATCTGTACTGTGATTTCAGTGTGCAGCTGTATCCTTCCTTAAATCAAAATTCAGTATAGCATCAAATATTAAAATCTGATAATAAGCACCGAAGTCTCCACATGTAGGACATCTAAAAGAGCATGGTCAGAATGCAATAGAATCTAATAATGCCCTAAAGGAAAATCCTCATGAACCCATGTTAGCATTGTTCGCTCATATCCCTGCAGTCCCATCCAAACTTGCATGAGGGAAATAATGTTAGCAAACAACTCAAAATCAGTCAAGTGTATTAGCAACCAGTTGTAGCATTTGCTGGTCCCAAGTAAAGAATATAAAGGAAGAAAATCTTCAGTTCATGTGTATTTTCAGAGAGTGAGTTCCAAAAGGAAGTTTGTAATTTTGATGCAGCCTTACCTATCCAATCAGAAATAAGCAATTCTCAAAGAAACTTAATCTTTTACTCCCATTTAAGGTTACAGCTCAACACACACTAAAGTAAAAATTATCAGTTGACAAAATGCCATGAATGAATGCAACAAATATGAACACAATTAAGCTAGAATAGACAAGCAGCAAAAAAACTACAGTTGGTGTTTAATTTTGTTATTAGAAGATTGTCTGCTTGGAAAAGTTACGGTCAGGTGAATTGTTTTAAACTGAACTGACATTATACAGTAAAAATCCCTCTGCTATGTGTGGACATCAATTTTAGCTGTCAAAATGTGCAATGTAGTTACAGTACTTTTTGTTTATTATATAAAGGCAATGAATTTATTTGTAATATTCCTGTGAGACAGGGAGTATTTCCTTGTTACTCGTGAAAATGAAGAATCATCTGCTTTACTGTTGGTTTTCTGTGTTGTTTTGGTTTGGGCTTTTTTTTTTGTTGTTTTTGTTTGTTTGCTTGTTTGTTGGTGTTTTATTTTTTTCCAAAATGACACAGAATAGCTCTATACCAAAATCATAGAGTATTTTGGGTTGAAAGAGACCTTTAAAGATCACGTAGTTCCAATCTCCAGTTATGTCTTCCACTAGACCAGGTTGCTCAAAGCCTCATCCTACCTGGCCTTGAACACTTTCAATGATGAGGCATCCACATCTTATCTGGGCAAGAAGTCCATGCTGGAGTGTGCCTTTGCAGGGAAGACCCACACTGGACTGGTCTCCAAACGGGACCTGTGGCCCCAAGGAGAGAGAAACCAGTGCTGGAGCAGGTTTACTGGAAGGACTTCTGACCCTGTGAGGAACCTGTGCTGGGGCAGCCTGTTCCTAAAGGACTGTACCCAGTGGAAGGGCCCACACAGGGGAAGAATGTGAGAAGGCTTCCTCCTGAAGAAGAAGGAATAGCAGAGACAACATGTGATAAACTGACCACAGTGCCAGTTCCCCTGCTCCACTGTGGAGGATGAGGTTGAGAATTCAGGAATAAAGTTAAGCCCAGAAAGAAGGGGAGGATGAGGGAAGGGGGTTTTAGATTACTTCTTATTTCTCATTATCCTGCTCTGTTTAATTGGCAATAAATGAAATTTCCCAAAATTGTGCCTAGCTTGCCTGGATGGTAACTGTTGAGTGAACTCCCTCTCCTTATGCCCATGAGCTTTATCCCTCCCTCTCTTGGTGGAGAGGGAGTGACAGAACAACTTG
Organism: Acanthisitta chloris; assembly: GCF_000695815.1. NCBI lineage: Eukaryota > Metazoa > Chordata > Aves > Passeriformes > Acanthisittidae > Acanthisitta > Acanthisitta chloris. Next base: position 24,686 of record NW_008678809.1, read on the forward strand.
GTGGGCAGCTGGTGGCCAGCCAAAGTTAACTCACCACAGATTTGTTCCACCATTTTTCAGTGATGATAAGATCATAGCTTTCTGGCTGCACAAGTGACTTCCAGCTCCTCCTGTTTTTCACTCTTGCAGTATGCATAGGCATAGGGGCCTATGACATAGGTTGACCATGACAACTTAGTAACATACTCTGATTCCTTTGTGGTGTATCACAGGTGTTTCCCTGTTGGTACTCAATAATTCAGCAGCCCAGGGCTTATCTGTGTTATGCAAAACTCCACTCCCTTCCCCCATAAAAATACAGGCATTGGCACAGACAGTCTGAAGCATGACAGTTTATATGAATTAAGAGACTGAATGAAATGAACTGTTTAATAGTACCATATTAACTCAAGTGGAATATAATGCTGAATATGATACGATCTCCTGATTTAAGTTAAACTACTTGGAAAAGCAGCATTTTAATTTTTTTATATTATCTGCAGCAATAAGGAAAACTTGAATTCCATTTATGACTGCAATCCATATAGTATCAAGAATCTTCAAAATGTTTTCAGCTCTGAAAAAGGACTCTGAATAATATGACATACCATTAGGAACTTACTATTAAAATATTACTTCTCCAAACTATCTTATCTATTCTTAAAATAGATAAAATATTACAGAACAGTGCTTAGTTTTGAGTTTCCACTTCCCAGCTCTTAGCAGTATTTATTTATTCATGATACATAACGAGCTTCAACTTCATATTTCTTTATCAAAATGCCTCAATGGAAAATTTATTTTTATCTGATTAAAATTTCTCTTTCTACTGAAAATAAGTATGTGTTCATGCTGTATGTATATGAAGATTTAATAAAACATTTTTCACCATCCAAGGCTTAACTGGTACTTCGAAATGGCTCCTATAGGAAACAATTACATGCAAAAATCAGGGATTTTAAACATTAATAAATAATACATATTTCCCATTGAAAACAAGTATGCCTTTTCTAAATACAGTGAATATTTTCTATCTTGTGATTGCAAATAGAAAATATACTAGGTATCTCTCATATATATGCATGCAATTAGTCTGTAACTATATATATGACTATATGGATATATTACTTTTGTTTGTTCATTTCATTGTTTTTTTTTTAATTGAGAGCACAGTATTAAGTATTTTAGTATTAAGTGAATACTCTGGGGATCTGTAATGTTTCATTTCTCGACTACGGGTCTATAAACATATCTTGCATTGACATACATTCATAAGGATTAATGTGAAAAAGTGCACATGAATGTCACTGCAAAGCTTAGAAGTTTATCAAGAGTATTTGAGGAAATTATGTGACTGCTGATAGCACTGTTTTTTTCAAAGTTCAAGCATTGCTCAGTATAAATGGTTAGTAATCACTTAAACTATTTTTAATTTTATTTAAAGATTTCAGTAACATGTATGAAATAAGAGAATTGAGAGGGAAAGACTTTGGAAAAACTACAGAATTTCGTTATATATACATCATAAAATATATCTCAGAAGAGGCAAAGACATAGTACCTGCTGGTATGTCTCTCAGGAAGTATTATAACCCATCCAAAAGCTACATTTTAGGCTATGTTTTATCTGAAATTTCTGTCAGTTTTGAACAAGAAACAATTAATTAAATATTCTAACACCTGGGTTCCCTAGTCATTTGTGAGGGATTCCTCTGTACTAAACAAAATCACAGGACTTGGTTGACCTTTTGTCAGTGTGACTATTTTTAAAAAACCAAACCACGTAAGGACAAGAAAAAACATGAAATATTATTTGGAAAGGAATTATCAAATACCTGGAAGATACTGGATTTTGGCTCAGTCAGACTCAATTCAGTCAAGAAAAATATGTTCCGTGTTTTCAAGCCTTTGGCTGAAAATTATTTGTGTTAATGTCTTTTTATCACATGTTTACATGGAGCATTGGGTGGGAGTATAGGATTTGTTGTTGTGCTACTCATGGGAAATAGTTCCTACTTAGACTTTCAACCTTCATAGGATGTTACAATTTAGAGCCAAAATCTTAATGTGATACTGACTTGAAAAGATAACCTTTCATATCCACTTGTCAAATGTTTTTCTGCTATATTATGCTTTATTTAATAAACAAGAAGGGAAAAATGTAATATTAATTTAAAACGGTGCCATAGATGATGCATATATGATGCATATGACCATAGGTGAGTACAGGCATGCACTTCTGTGCAATAGGACAACTCACCTACACATTTACTTTACTCTGGGAGGGTGCCATTTTTAGCGTAAGAGACTCCCCTTCACAAAATACCAGAACATCTAATGATACCAAACCCTGTAATGGTTTAACTTCAGCTAGCCACCAAACACGACGCAGCTACTTGTTCACTCCCCCACCAGTGGGATGGGGGAGAGAATGAGAAAGGTAAAGGCTAGAAAAATCATGGATTGAGATAAAGACAGTTTAATAGGGAAAGCAAAAGCTGCACACACAAGCAAAGCAAAACAAGGAATGAATTTGCTGCTTCCCATGAGCAGGAGGTGTTCAGCCATCTCCAGGAGAGCAGGGACCATCACGTGTAATCTCTACTTGGAAAGACAAACGCCATCACTCCAGATGTTCCCCTTTCCTCCTCTTCCTCCCACTTTATATACAGAGCATGGTGTCATATGGTATGGAATATCCCTTTGGTCAGTTTGGGTCATCTGTCCCAGCTGTGTTTCCTCCCAATCTCCCATGCATCCCCAACTTCCTTGCCAGTGTGGCAGTACAGAAAGCAGCAAAGGCCTTGACTCTGTGTAAGCTCTGCTCAGCAATAACAAAAACATCTCTGCATTATCAACCCTGTGTGCAGCACATACCCTAAACACAGCTCCATATTAGCCACTGTGAAGCAAGTTAACTCCACTTCAGCTCAAACTGGCACACACTTAAATTAAATAATTTGGGTTTTTTGGATTTTTTTCCCTAGTTGTTTAAGAAGATTTTTCATATGCTGCCTGGTAAGGACACATAATTTTAATCTCTCATAGCATGTCAAAACATCCAGTCCCTGCTTCTGTAAGCAGAGATTTCCACAGTTTTGCAACACGGCAGACTATTCAGTATCAAATTCCATACCTCCTAATATAAATGGCAGATGAGTCAGGCTAATCTTTCACCAGCTTTGTTATTTAATGCAGTTGAACAGTAAAGTGAGAGACACAAAGGAGTTCGTACACACACACACATGGCCTACTCATAGATATGATAAAGAGTGGAAAACTGGTAAGTGTTGAGGTGTTATCCTTAATTGAAAAAGACATGTAATTGAATAAAAAATTAACTAGAAATCATATAATCATATGAAAAAATAGAAGTAATTACTGTGTGATATTTTGAAATAATGGCATTGTGTTATTACTTTTAATAATATTAATCTCTGACACTGCAAATTTATTTCCTGATATTTATCAATATATACACAGGTCTATCTCCGTTGTTCGTCCTATAGTCTTATGTTTGCAAATCTTCTCTCAGTTTAAAGTGTACAGTAAAAGACATCCTTCTGTTAGAAGCTGATTCCAAATGAGTGAGGCAATCGAGATAGTCAATAAAAGTGGTAAAAATGAAGGTTTGTTCAACAAGATCTCCAAAGTCAGTGGCTGTAGCTAGCAATAAGATAGCAAATTGTGAGATGAGTGCCTGAAGTTTGGAGGCATATTTTCATTACCTTAAAAATCAGCTGGAAGGTAGAATGTTAGAATAGATATATTAGATATTAAGAAAAAGCATCTATCCTGTCCTGAACTGTAGTCTACACAAAAGAAGTTGTTTTGAAAATGGTGGGAAAACCATACTTTATTAGATTAAACTAATTAGTTGTACTTTTTATACAATGAAAAAAAATTGTCTCTTTGAAGTATTGTTGATTTTCCCATGTGTTCTATATTTTCTACTTTCTAAATTTTCACTATACTTTCCCCTATACAGTAGAGTGCTATAAATCTTATTATTTATTTCCTTAGAAGGAAGCATGCTTCATATATGGCAGTGCTTTTCTTTTTCCCTAATCCTTTTCTTTTTCTTTTGTTGCTGCTATTTGTACTGTTTCCTTTCTTTTTATAACCTACTAAACAAATATTAAATGTTCTAGTTATCAGTCTAGTCAGTTTACTATAAATAATCAGCACCACCATACCAAGCTGGAAGGATACATAGATTAAGAAATTGTGCCTCAGCATGCACTGTCAAGGCCCAAAAACCTTTAGAGCTTTGTGAGGAGACTGGATTGCTTTTTTCCTTTTAGTGAACATAAACCAACATGGCTTTTAAACCCCAAAGCTATTCTGATTTGAGCAAAAACTCGAACAAAGTCTTTCAAAAACAGAGCAAACAGAGTTACCAAAAACTATAGAACAGAAATAAAAGGGTGACCCAGAGATCAGTAACAATGAGAAGGCCAGCATATAGGTTTTGCTTCTTACTTTGTGATACCCAGTCAGATTGTTTTAAAAGGAACATAATATACAATTCCTAAATTATAAATAAACCAGATAACATCTGTAGTGGTCTTCAGCTTGTCTCAGAGTTTAGAATTGTATCATTTTAACATAGGATCAGCCATTGTGTTTACTAACTTGGTGGACACTGATTGCTAAGCTCAGCACAGAGGCTGTGAAGTACTCTCCCTGATCTCAAGAGAAGGAAATATAGAGAACAATTACTCAACATCTAATTGAAATTTAACATGCCACTTCCTGTAAAACACCTGCAGACAAGCCAAAGATTTGCAAGTCAGTTTGTTGATATTTCTAGAGATTAAGTATTCTGTTGGTGCCAGAAATTGAAGTATCATCCATAGAAATGCAGGTGACAAGTACCCAGTAAATTTATTTACTGTAGGCTTGTTCATTAGTTTATTTAACTGCAGCAGTGCCTACAAGCTCCAGTGTACTGACTCAGGTCCATGGGCCTCACCGTCCATCTGTACAAAACAATAAAATTGTTCCTTCCCTAGTAAGGAAACTGTTTTGAAAAGGCATATAATGATACACTTCCATTTAAGAACAGCATCCATTACCTTACCTTTTGAAATTTTCCTCTTTACTGAGAAGGTAGTTCGCCTTTTTTTTTTAATGGACAGAATGCTTAATTATATTTTAACAGAATGGTCTAAAATGTTTGCATTGTCAATGAGGCTTGTAACTTACCTTTCATACAAATTAATTGTTCGCATGATTAAAATTATTTTCTATTTCTAATATGGCATCCAGGATAAAAAAAAATAAATCTGTACTATTTCCTAATCTATTATTGTTAGTCTCTGACTGTGAAAAGAATCAAGAAGTATTAAGGGTATCATTACATTTTAATGAAAATCAAAACATCCTTTTCTGAATTTGGCTCTTTGTTCTTTAGATCTTTCAGATCTCAAGGGCATACAACCTAATTAGACTTATAACTCATTTTCATAAAATATATTACATGGAATAATGTTCCAAAAGAACATTTCATTTTTCTTTAAACTTGCATAAAATACATAATATAGATGCAATTTTCTTTCTCAGTGTTAAAATTTAACAGTCCAGATCTGCTCATGGATAAGACTAAAAGCTCTGTAGTGTTCTTGATAAGTTGTTCCATTAGATCCTCTCAAGTACAAGACTGTGAAATTAAATCATTTTACGATAAATATACTTCAAAGGACTCATTAAGGATTAGATCATAAAGCTTTCACTTCCTTTGATATAAAGATATTTGAGTTCAGTCCCATTAAATCAAATTATTGTTTTGGCAACACGGGATAATTATTATTATTATCATCACTTGTTGTTAATAACCACAATAATATTTTTCCCAAATAAAAAAAAAAGTTACAATTATTAAAAAAATAAAATTGTAGCTCAAAGAAACTAAAGGAGTGTGTCTCACTAGATATCCCAGGAAAGGGGTAATATAGCCCTCAGGTTATTGCATCTGATGTGGCAGCAGGTCACTTATTTCTACTGTTTTCTGATAAACATATATCACTTTTAAAAGATTACTAGATAGTTAATGTCAGAAGAATAGAAGTATAAAGTTGAGATTATGAGACATTCTTATTTACTTTGTTTGAATGAATTTTAGTGAAAATAATCTTATATTTTAGTCTAGAATGGATCAAACTAAATGAGCTATTGCATTATACAATATAAACTAGTAATAAGTATCAGAAGAAAGTTCAGAGATCTCATTTTCTATCCCTGTACCAAATGACAACAGAAAAAGATGCTACTAAGTGTCCCAAAAGTTTGTGAACAGGAAGTAAGAATAACAGTGGGCCTTTTGACACCTTTCTCAGCACTGTGAATGGCACCTGGACATCCCAAACCATCTAAGTCTCTGTATCTGCTTTCTTACAAGGATAAAAGAAAAAAAAAGCATCTATTCTTTCCCAGAGGTGTCAAATGCATACACCAGAAAGAACATGCTTTTGGTAAGATTCCTACAAGAAATATTTCCAGTAAAAAATGTAGAATGTAGGGTTCCAGATGGATGACAAAATTGCTTTTGTCTAGTAACAGCGGCTAATTCAGACTGGCTTTGAAGGAAAAATCAATATAACAATCAGAATGAAACAAATAAGACTATGGTGGGAAAGAAAACTTCTATATAATATTACAGCCCATATAAAGCATTTTTCTAGAGGGCATAGTTTAGTGTGAAGCCTTACAGTTATAACTGTTCTCCAAAACCTGAACAAAGCATATAATCAAATATGTCTATTGTTAAGGAATACATTTGGTACAGGTGGCTCAGTGTGAAGATGCAGTGTAAGATCCGGATTGAGCTCTGGGTGGTGGGAGCCCCAGACAAGGGGCCATGAACTGATGACCCTTTTTGTAACAAAGGGCACAGGGACCTGTGTCCCAGGCAGGTGACCAGACACTTGGAGACACATCAGGAGCCAATGACCCCCAGATCTTCCCATGCTTAGTCTGTGAGGGTGTAAAAGCCTATGGGTGATTTGTTCAGGGTCTCTCCTTGGAGGCACCCAGCTCTAGCTGTTATTTTGTTATTTAGTTATTGCATCAAGATTGAACTATTTGAAGGATCTGGACATCTGAGATGCTGCTATGGGAAGCCTAGGGTCAAGCTGGTAAGGAAACCTATTCTGACTGGGAGTGTGGATTGTGCAGATTCAAGCCAAGGGGTCTCGGTCCTAGTGCAGGTAGTGTGCGTGTGACTGGCAGAGTGGCTTCTGGATGGTCAGACAGGAAAGTTTCCTTAACAGTATTTTTCACATATTACTATGTGGATGGCTTTTTATAACGGAGCAATATGATTATTTTTGTAAGCCCATGCATCAAGGTTTCACCCTTTTTAGTAAAGAGCATCAGTCAAGATTCCTTGATGAAATGCCAGTTTGAATAATAATGTTATTTATCTTTCCTTTTAAAAAGTTGTTGGGTAGCTTTGCTGAGGAGTTCTTTGTTGTTTTGATTTGTCTTGTTTTTCTGAAGAGTTTCAAATGGTATTTTCATAGGGTCAGTTAACTGCTGCATTGCACAATTAAAACAATGCCTTTAAGTGCTAGGGAGAAACTATTTTCTACACAGATTTAAAATACATTTTCAGGATCATTTGAAATTAATTATAAAATGAACTTATAGTATTATTCATTGATCATTCTCATGTCACATATATATTGTATCCCTCTATTTGGCCAACTTTTGGACTTTCTCTTGAAAATATTGGAAAACATATATGGTTTGAAATTATTTTCTTTTTATGTCAATTTCTGTGTGTCTTCCTTCTCATTCTTGTCCACTGCTAGGCATATCTACCTATCAACAGGACCTGTGATGTTTAAGGGTTAATCTGTTCTTTTTTTCCTTATTCTCAGCTTGAAGTTATAAACCTACCTTTGTGACATAATAACCATGTTTATTATGTCACATAATAACATGGAAGATGCTATAATCGTAATGGTTTAAACTGAAGATCATATCTTAAAGTGAGAAATAAGCAAGAGAAGCAGATGACCATAGGCTTTGCTTAAGTGCAAATGGTCTTCATAATAAACAATGGATGAGAATTGCACAAAGTGTAACATGTAACTGCACTGCCTTTCAGTGTGCAACACACAGCCCTCAAAGAGGGATGTGGTGTCCGAAGAGCTTTACAGTGACATTCAGGAGATCTACAACATGCTTTCACGCTCTCTACAGGTACAGCTTTTGGAAAACACTTAGCGAATTCTACAGCTGTATCATCACAGCAAACATCTCTAGAGAAAAAAGGCAGCAACAAAGACACTTGCCCATTTTCAGGGTGAGAAGTCCTCAAGGATGAAAGATGTAAAACAGGTACAAGGGGTAAAAAGTATTTATCTTTACACTAGCTTCATTCAATTTGGCATACTCTAACAAAAGAACAATCAGCATACTTCTTAGTAAGAACACATGAATCTTGTGACAGAAGGTCACACAATGCATGACAGATCCATCCTTTTCTTATGAGGCTACGTATGGCAGTACAGGTCCCTCTGAAACTGCAGACTAATGTAGATGAGCAAACTAACACTGCCTCTTTTCTGACCTACTAGTTTTCTGCATCCTCAGGACTTAGAATGCCTCTGTTTCAGCTGTAGCAATATTCCCATAGTATATCTATTCACTTTCTCTGTACAGATTTGTAATGTAAAGCATTACTCTACAGTTTAGTTCTACTAATTATACATAACACTGAGCACTACCATAGGTTTTAAACACTGGCATTATTCAAGAGTACAACTCTATACTGTCTTCCCCTGCTTTGACTCCAGAACTGTTTCTGCCCCTTCCCCATAGATTCCTCCAGAGATTATGTGATCCAGGAATAGAGAGAAGGTGAAAAGGGACTGGGCTCTGTTCTTTCCATTCTTGCAGTGCTGCATGTCTTTTATTCTACTTGGTGAGGACTGTCTATACTGAGCCGCTGTGTATGTGAGAAAAATGTAACATCAGCACCTCCATGAAGTGAAGACATCAAATATGGGGAAGGAGCATCTCCTACAGTAATTGAAGTCATCTGCTGGGTAAGAAGTCACTTTCCCTGGATTTTCCAGGAGAAAAAGGAAGAATTCCCATAGATAGTTTGCAAAAAGCTTGCATTGTTATGGCATGATCACTTGAGGGATAAATTCCAGCTTTCTGCAACACAACTGCCGAAAAAGTATGAGGTCAGTAAGCTGGAGGTCAAACCCACACTCCCTTGAATCCCCAGTGAATTTTTAATACGTTCTTTTCGCTGTTAATACTTGTTGCACACCTTAGAATTGTGAAAGATTCATGCAGCACTGTACATCACTAATACAAATACAGTTAATGAAGACATGAGCCAAATTTTTGAAAATTCGTCTCTGAACACACCAGCATTCACAATTATTGACATCTTCCTGAGACTGTTTATAAAGAAGAAAGAGATTTTTTTCAAATATGTGCTTTATTAAAGCCCTTAATATTGTCAAAGGGATGGTTCCCAGAGAATGCTGAATGCCCTTTTTCCAGAATTGTAAAATGTCTACCGTTTCATAAATCATGCTTTCAAAAAACAAAAAACATGCTAGTTAAGTATGAGTACCTTGATATTAAAAAATATATTACAAGGTAAAATTGATTTGGTCTTGTCAGTGACATGCCACTGTCAGTCAGTTAGAGTCATTGCTCAGATAATTTTGTTAACCATTTAGAAATGGGAAATAAAATTCTTTGTGAAATACTGGGATGGATCTAAATCATGTTCTGATGTGAATTATTTCCTGATTTAAAACAGGAAGACTATTTAAACCTACTAGAGCTAGGTTTAAGAATAGCAATAAATTATGCTATGATCTAGTTGGTAGTATCTCCCTTCAATAAAATTTCTCCTAACCTGAAAATATGTAAGACAAGTATTCTGACATCAATTATAAATATTCAAGGTGTTAACCTCCTTGCATGCACTGTGAATCTACACTGAACAGAATTAGGTTAATAACTGTACACAGATCAGGAGATCCAGGCAAGAAACAGTTTTAATGTATTTCAAGAAAAAGCTAGTGACTCCATCTGTATGACTGAAATGGTTCTTCATTCACTCATCCTTCTAGTCTGCCTTTTATTTTTACATAAAATAATTATTTAAAACCCACTATCTGCTTACTGCTTTTAAACCAAACTAGAATACATTTATTGCTTTTTTACCTACTGTCAAAAAAGTGCCTAGAAATCAGACCGGCCATTCCAGGGGTAAGCTTATCAGTAGGAAGTGTGGACACAGATTGTTTCTGATGGATTTTGTAGTACCGATGTCAGTCTTTAAGTTCTAATATCAAATTTAGAGGACTTTTTTTCCCCATACCACTTGCTTGACTATGTTTATCTTGCCACTGACAGAAAATTGACAATCTGAGATTAAAAAAGCACAAGATATTTTTGCGAAGATAAGTATAGTTGGAGATGGAGGTCTACAGGTTTCAGTGAACCGGCATGACCTGAAATGTCATTGGCTGCATTACTACTCTGATTACTATACATATTCTTAAATCTTCTGCTTAAGTGCCTGTCAGTAGTGCATTTACTGAAACAGATGACATCTTTCAAATTTTAGTGCATTCTTACTCTGAATCTCTCTCCAAAGGAAGAATAGTGCATTACCCAGTGTTTTGTTCTGGTAGGAATTTCTTTGTTTTCTTTTTTTTGTTTTTACCCTGCCCTTCAGTATACTTTACAGAAAAACAATCCTGAAATGGAATGCAATACTGGAATCAGGACTGTGTCTCTGATACGTACTGCCTCCTATAAAAAGTCTACTTTTAACAAAAATAATTTATGTATTTTAGTATTTGCTACCCACTAGTTCTTTTCACTAAATATTCATGGTTAAATCCCTTTCTATATAATTATCAACTCCTAGTCATATGATATTAAATACTAGATACACAAAATCAGTGAGACAGCCCAATATATCATGATAGGAGGGATCTGTCATGGTAACAAAGTAACACTTTGTAAAATAAATGAAAAATATTCTCTGAGAGGTTTATTTTTGAATGCTTGACTTTTCCTGGTTTTGCTATGTCCTATTTGAGGCAATTGTCAAAAGTGTAAAAATCTATCAGTTTAGTGGTAAAACCAATATAGTATGTATATTTGAAATGTTCCTTTTACCCTTTTGGAAATACCAAAATCTCATGTGAAAATATTTCTTCCTTCAGTGGAGAGTATGCTCTATAATGACTCATTTAGTTGGCACACTTGGAAGTTTTTTCTCATTTAGAATCATAAAATCATCAAGGTTATAAGAGACCTCTAAGGCTATCAAGTCCAACCATTAGCCTGCCACTCCACTGCAATCCTTAAATCATACCTCCCAGTGCCAGATTCATCCACCTCTTAAACACTTCTAGGGATGGAGACTCCACCACTTCCCTGGGCAACTGATTCCAATGCCTGACCACCCTAACAATGAAAAAATATTTCTAACAAGCACCTACTTTGAATCTTTCCTGTTTCAGCTTATGGCCATTCCCTCTGGTCCTCTCACTGCAGACACGGCAAAAGAAACCATATCCCATCCCTTTCAGGTAGTTGTAGATGGCGATGATGATGTCACTCCTGAGCAAACTCTGCTCAGGACTTAACTTCTGTGAACTTATTCATTAGACATAACCAGACAGTCATCTTTACTTTTTTTAATTACTCCAAATTTAATACTGAAATCCTTAAAATCAAATAATTGTAAATATGACTTTATTCAACAAAGCAATTAAGTAAAGTCTTAAATATTTATTGTTTTGAAAGTATTCATAGCTGATGCTGAACATTGAGCAAATGGCACATTCTTGACTGAATGAAATCAGTGTGTTTGAAATGATTGCTATTTTTTCTATATATAAATATTTATTTCTATTTTTATTTCTTAATATTTGGTGTATAGTAATTTTGCTCAGCTGATCAATAAGGTGATTTCCTATTCATAACTTTTACAAGATGAAAAGGATGTACATTCTTCAGGATATAAACATATTCAGCTCTAGATTCTACAAATGAGGCAAGTGTAATTTTGAAATCTGCTTTTTGAGCAAATTCTTAATTTTGGTATAGAAAAGAACAATTTATATATAATAAATAAACTTGTACCTTAATGCAAAAAATTGTTTTTATTTAATCTAAATATTTTCAGTCTGGCCCTAATTTTAGTAGACTGTGTGAACGGGATGTGCCTTAAAATTAAGCACAGATATTAGCAAGAGCTTCCTCTTCTACTACAGCTTCACAAAGTTGTTTTTAATCTCCATAATATGCAGCAGCTCATTTACTGTAGTGATTTGAAAGAATTGCAGAGAGCCATGAAAGGTTACTTCTCCATCCACTTGAATATTTTCCCCACTAATACCTTAGCCATTAGTCTTAAAGCACATCACTGTCACGTATTTGTTGTGTCATACTGCACAAATGGCCTCCATGTCCTTAATGTAAATGCCAAACCTGACAAAATGTTCATTACTTTCAGATATCAGAGAAAAAATAAACCTACAGAGCAGAATACTACATTACAGTGTATGGCATAATGCCATTATAACCTCAGAAAAGTGCATTGCTGATCTCTCTGGGTATGAATTAGTCTTCCTGACTTAGGTGAAGTACCTCCATATGCTGCTGCCTGCTCATGCAGTAGAAAAAAAACATGAGTGAGGATGATGTTAAGAAAAGAAATTTCACATTTTTTCATTTTATATTTCAGTAACTTTAGTAGGATTCCTTTTTCAGCCAATAACACCAATACCTAGGTTGATAGCCAGAGAGTTCAGAAGTAGAAGTTTTGTTCACAACACAGCTATCAAACTGATCAACAACATGGAGAAAAATCCCATCAGCTCTCTCAGTTGCTTATTTCTATATGAAGACTTGAACTTTTTCCTTTTTTTTTGTAGAGTTCTTTGATAAATGTAAAGCATTGGAAAAACCAACTCATGTTAGAATTTTTTTTTATTTTAAATGCAGAAGCTTATCTTCAATAGAACAAATGTGAGAAAATACAGGAATTATGGAGTTTTCTTTTTCATAAAAACCAACTTAGAATTTTTTTTATTTTAAATGCAGATGTTTATCTTCAATAGAACAAATGTGAGAAAATACAGGAATTATGGAGTTTTCTTTTTCATATATAATTGCTGACAATAGTGTACATCTCATCCATCATGCTAAGCTATGGCTGCATCCGATCAGCTTAATATGGTGTTAATGCAATATAGAAGAGGTAGCACTCATTCATCATATTTTATTATAACAGTAATACAGTAGTATTGTATTAGACTGATGTAATAATGTTCTTAATAGAAGACAATAAAACTATTATCAGAAAGATGTCATTAATACCTGGTATGTTTAAAGGCTATTTCTGTTGTGCTTGTAAATCTTTCACTCGCCAAGATGCAATAAGAAAGATCCTCTGAGACTGCAAAAGCATTTGAGTATGTGACATTATGAATGTGCTATTTCTGGCTTTTCGATGGAGGAGCACATCTCATAGCACCTAATAAATCTATGCTGAGAGTTAAGAAGCATATTTTTCTGCTGAACAGTGGGCTCTAATACAGTTGAGACATAAAAGGTCATGGCAACTTCTAAATATTTATTCCTTTTTACATGGCATCAAGACCAAATTTTTTTGCTATTAGGGACAAAAGGAGATTTTTTTCCCTCTTTAATTATTTATTATCATGGATAAATCATACTAGATTATTCAAAAATCTCTACATGATCTGTTACTTCATTTAAAAAGAAACAGCCTATGTTAAGGTTTGCATGTGCTTTGTTAAATAAACTTGGATTGAACAAATGAAGTACCAAAGCAAACAGATTGCTTTCATTATCAAAATATTCTATAATGTTGGAACTTCAACTCATGCCTCATTTGCCTTGAGAGAGACACAGATTATTGTCACACTCTTGGTTGTTTGAGTTTTGTGCTGGTGTTTTTTTCCCCAAGCTGGTTGTCAGAGATTTATAGCACAACATAAGCTCATGTAGGTAAGGTGGCTTTTTGTCAAATCATAATGCTTTTGTTCAAAAACCTAAATTTATGACATGACTGTATTAATCTCACATAATTTAGTCTCACATGACAGAATGCAGTATGCAAAAGTTAATTAATTTTATCAAAGTATGAATACTGGAATGGTATGTTAGGAACATATAGAACAGTATTCTACTATATGTTTCAGTTTCAGCTAATGCAACAATGATCGCTCTAAAAATTAATGAAATTTGTTGTTCCAGATAGAGAAACTGCCTTTGGACAGTGTTGAATCAAGTCTTATTGAATGCAAATTAAAAAGAGAATATTTTTGCAATTCTGACCAATTTCTGTCTCTGACTCCCAGCCCAGGATTTGTTTCCTCACACTGATGATACCATAATATTGTGCTTGCAGTCCTCGCTAGGTTCATAGGCCTAGATAACCCTGTTGTACAAAGAGATCATATTTCAACTTCAGTTTGCTAAGAAGCTTCATATAAAGGAAAGGAGTACTACCTATATTCTATCCCCACTAGCTTGGATTATTGTAACTATATGCAAAGCTGGATGTCCAGACTCCCAGTGGTATTGGATGCAACTGTCTGTGTCTTCCACAACTCAGCTGTTTTGCTCACTTCTTTCCAAGAAACTCTTTCTAACATTACATAATCCTCATATTCCACTTATTCTTAATCTTTTTTCCTCTAAAAATATACCAGAAAACTATGTCCACATTTCTGGCATAAAAATTTAAAAATTTTAGAGTTTCCATGAATCTGCCTAAAGGCTAAACTTGTGATATTGAGTTGATAAGTGCTGCAGAGGAAAATAGATTTGCATTGTGATAGAGGATGTTTTCTAGGTGTACTAATCATAAAAATAGAGAATTGGATAAATATGCAAGACAACAATATTCAGCAGAATCCTTTGCCTATTTTTGTCACTGGTTGCTAAAGTTCACCTAGCTGGAATACCAAATGTGTGCTCTTGCTTTCTTACAATGAGAGACGTGTTTATGAAAGCAATTTTGCATATTGATTCAAAAATGCCTTAGCTGCACAAAGAAGAGACCAAATTCAATGAATATAGTAGTACATCCTGCTTTCTGACTGTGAAAATAACAGCATCAGTGTTTCCTCTCTTGCATTTCTATGGAGAAAGTCTGGGGAAAAAGACTGGAACACTGTAAATTGTCCTATCACCATCTCTTGAATCTGTTGAATAAAACAATTTAGAAGTGTGGAAAGATATCTCAAAGTATTTCATCCAAGATACTGATTTGAAGGTCTTCAAGGTCAGCAGCATGTGTGTGTATTTGCTTATGTATGAACTCACACATATATTTTACCTTTTGAGAATTCTTGCACTAAAATCTTTCAGAGGGAGGCCAAGGGAAAAAGAGCCAGCATTTTTGGCCTTGACTCAGGAATTCATTTAAGTTCATATCTATTCATGGAGGGGCCACAAACATGCACTTAAAGAAGTACTTTAGTTCTTCCTAAATAGGTTTGGCATTTGAGTCAAGACTAAATGTTACCTAGAATCAGAGCCAAATATGTCAATTTGCAATATCCAGGCTTCCCTGAAGTATATGACCTGCATATAAAGAAAGTGTGACAGAAAGTAAATATAAAGGCAAAAGAACATAATGCACTTTGACAAACATGGGACTCCAGGTATGAATTGCTTTTTATTGACTACTGTAAACTGACAATGAAAAATCTGCTGCTGTCCACACTTCTTTGATGCTGGTTGGTTGAGACAGGAGAAAATTAAAATAATCAAATAAACAAATGAATTATAATTTCAAGACCTCCAGGCTTTGATTTACTATTTTTGAAGATTCATACCATTCAGCACTGAAAACTACTAACATCAAGGAAGAATCTTAGGAATTTTTTAGGTAAATTCATAGATACTGATATTTCATCCAAACAAATAGAGACAATACACCATACCAAGGAGTGATTTCTCCCAGCACATCCATGGGCTGACACCCAGGGAGGTAGTTTTTGATTTAAAAAAACCCAACAAAAACACAAAACAGAAAAAGTGATGTGACTTCCTGAACTGCAGTAGTAGCACTAGGCTATAATGAGGACCAGCAATATTTGCAGAGATAATACACACTTCACTAGTGTTGATATTTCCCATATATCTTGTGTTGTGGGGAAGGTTAGAGACAGCTGTGGGGTGAAAGCTGTTTTGGGACAGGATGGGGCCCCAGCAGGTGTTTGAGAGCTGGTGGAAATCCAGTGCTGTGCAGTGTTTTACTTGAATGTCAATCTGTGAGAGTATCCTGCAAGGTTCATGTTTTGGGAAGGAAGGACAATACAAACTTGGCATTGAGGTTTACAGTTGGACTTGATGATCTTAAAGGCCTTTTTGCAACCCAAATGGTTCTCTTGTTTTCTAATTAAAATACTGCCTTCTCACCTGTATAACATTTAGGTGGTTGATAAGAAAACTAGTTAAATAGAACACAGAGAAATGGCCTGATCCAAAAGTGCCTTCTGCTGTACATAAAATCAAGGGGCTCTCTAAGCAACTCTTTCCTATGCACAATACCTTAGCTTTTTTTGTCCTCCTTTTTATATCTTCTATAAGTTCTCATAGTAAAATAACATCCTTACTATATTGTGATGTTTTTCTAAAAGCACAGGCTTCACTGAAAGCCAACATTTTGTGAAATACAACTGTATTTACATAACTTTCTAATTAATTTCACAATTCACAACCTGCATGCAGTGTCTAGTGATAAACTAATCACAGCTCAGGTGTTATTTTTCTTTTCTGTGTCTTAATTGCATTCTTTTAATCAAAGAGTCTTTACTATTATGCATAGCACTCTACAACAGCTGCAGAAGTACCTTTGCAATTAATCATTCTTTCTATCATTCTGTGTGATGCTACAACTAAATTCTGTGATGTTCAGCAGAATATATTTTAATATGATTTGGATCAGTCCTAGAATAAGCCTTCTAATTCAGGTAATACTAGCTCACAGACTCATTGTTTTCAGAGTTCCTTCATGCCTTAGATTATACATAGATTACATGTATATTATATATTTGTATTTTTCTGAATCTGAGTAGCAGAGTATATATAGAAAATGAAATTTGAGAACACCACTCCCTTCCTCAGACTCAGACGATTAAAAATAAGCATTGTTTTAAAAAAAGTATTGCACACAAGAATCACAAAATCCGCACTTATGTTGTATAAATACAAAATAAATAAGAAAGTATTGCACACAAGAATCACAAATTCCACACTTATGTTGTATAAATACAAAATAAAACAAATAAGTAAATTATTCAACTTTCTATTAGATGCAAACCTTCCATCTCCAGTCTAGTTTCTCTCACATTTGAACTCCTTATTTGATTTTTTTATTTCCCCAGCCTGCCAGCCACCTTCCTTAGTTGCCCTTTTATTTTTCACCTTCACAATTTGTTCTCTACCTTGAACAATATTGCCTTTACAGATTTTGATTCAGGAATCATTCCTAATTCTACGTCTGATCAAAAAGTGCATTGAAGTCAGCTCTAATAATCTTTGGACTGACACCAGGCAGATAATATAGAACAAGGTTAAAGATTAATACAGATGAACATTTCTGCCCAGCCTCCACTACATAAGGTATGTATTAAAAATATATATATTATAAAAAAAAATCTTTAAGGAAAATATGCAATGAAGTAAAATCAATCCCAAATTCGGACTGAACTGAAAAACTGTTTTGTCATTATTTATTTATTTATTGGAAAGTCTAAGTCTTTTTTCTTATTTTAGAAACAATATAAAGTGACTTTGCACCAAAACTAGATTTGCATTTTTAAGCTGAAATATAATTTTAAAAGGTAGAATAAAGAAGACAAAAGGAATTTTGAAATAAATTCTTTTGAGTGGTTTCCAGCTAATATTTAATTGGTTTACAGTGCACTCCAGAATACATTTGTGACCCACTGAACAAGGACTAATATAAGCCCAGTTTTCTATATTATACAAATCCATGGCAGCTTTCCTCCTTGTTTGCCTTCACTGGCTATTTTTACTTCTTTCACTCTTCATCTTCCTCCCTGCCTTAACATTTCCTTTGAAATTTTTGCTGATTATAACATATGATTTGTATTACACTTCCTTAAAATGTTTATCAACAAAAGTCTGTATCTCTTTCTATTACTGAAGATGAATGTATCTATGAAAGACTATCTAGTGAAATATTCTGAATATATTTCTTATGTAAAATACTATTAGAACATGCTGGAAAATTTGGTTTTTATTCATATAAACTCCCTAAATCCTATCCTGTGCACAATCATGCATTGTTGGAACTCAGTTCTACTCAGCATAAGATTCAGTGGAAATTTTTCTCCTCAGTCTTTTTGTTAGAGCAACCCCAAACTCTTCCCATAACATTCTTAACAAAATGGATTAAAGAAGGTTGTTTTTTTTTACCACCCTGTTTCAATATTTTACCCATTAAATCAATGGACTGCTTTTCCAGTTCTTGTGGTCTGATACTATATAGACTGTCAACGCTTTGAGGGGCTGTTCTAACAGATGCGCTCTGTTTTGTTCTTCCTTTCATATCCCTTTCAGTTCTTGTGGTCTGATATTATATAGACTGTCAACACTTTGAGGGGCTGTTCTAACAGATGTGCTCTGTTTTGTTCTTCCTTTCATATCCATTTGGAGATATTTAACTGTGAGTTCTGTATTACCATCTGCAACTTCACATTAAATACATCCTCTGGTCATTAAATACATTGCTTCTTCACATGAATAAGGTATGGTCTGTACAAAACCAAAAAGAATCTGACTGATGTGGGTACCATAAATGATATTTAAGCAACGAACTCTTAAAATACTTAACCATTTCATGTTCTATTGCTGTTTCCATCTCAAACCATGTATTTAGGAGTCTGCATGAGCAGCATATGGATGTAATATCTGTTGGAGTGTATATTGAACATCTGGGTGTTATGCCAAAAATTCTCTCTGTTGAAGCTGTATATCCTAGCAGCAGCAAGGTAGAACTTACTTCTTAAATTTTTCATAGTTGATATGAAAAGTACTACTTTGGTCTTCTATGATGGAAATTCCTCATTGTCATTGTATTGTTTTCCCTCCCAAACTTTCTTCTATGAAACATCATTCAATAGAAGTATTGCATCATCCACTATATGAATATTTGCCTTTTCAATACACAGTCTTGCTTCCCATCTCAATTTAGCCCAAGTATAAGAAAGGTTAATGTGGAAAAAAACCCATCTGCATAACTCTTGCTTATTCTCTCTGCATATGTATACACATTATACAACTATATACTGGATTTGGATGGGATAGAGTTATTTTCTTCATAGTAGCACATGCTGTTATTGGATCTGTGACCAAAACAGTGTTGATAACTGAGGGATGTTTTTGTCATTGATGAGCAGTGCTTACTCTTAGCCAAAATCTTTTCTGCTTCTCATCCCATCCCACCAGCTAGGAAGCTGGAGGTGCAAAAGAAACTAGGATGGGATGCAGCTGGGACAGCTGGCCCCAGCTGACCACAGGGATATTCCATCCCATATGGGGATCATGCTCAACAACCAAAGTTGTGGGGAATAAGGAAGAAATAGGGTTGTTCAAAGTTGCAGCATTTGTCTTCCCAAGTATTCATTATGTATGATGAAGCCTTGCTTTCCTGGAAAAGGCTAAACATGTGCCTGCTAATGGGGATCAGTGAATTATTTCATTATTTTTCTTTGCTTGTGCATGCAACTTTTGAGTTTCCCATTAAACTGTCATTATCTCAATGCACAAATTTTCTGACTTTTACCCTTATGATTCCCTACCCCATTCCACTGCAAGGGGTGTGAGCAAGCATCTGTGTGGGTTCAAGCTGTCTACCACAGTTCACCCACAGCAAAATTATACCTACATATTAGCTGTCTTTTCAACAGTTAGTGCAATGTTGCTGAAAGGAATAGTGTTCCTCATATGACTTTTCCTTGGTTTGCCAGACAGCATTAACATTATGCCATTATTCCAGGCTTCTTCATTGGCTCACCAGTCCCTACTTGTCACTTAAGAGAAAAGCATCAAATACTACAGAACAGCAGTCTTCTCTCACCCGGATTTAGTTAATGAAGTAGAAAAACCCATAAAAACTTGCAGACAGAAGACCCAAAAGGCTGGTCGTTGCCAGTTTGTTCTTTTTGTTGGTTGCCTTTTTTTAGCATATTGGATGCTGTGTGTGAATGCTGTTCTTGACACCCATGGGAACAAGGCTCTATTGAGCGATGACAATCAAACAAAAAGATGACAGTGACAGGTAATGACTGATAGTATATCACATGAAATCTATAACCATTGCATGTAGAAAATATAAGTAAAGCACCTCTCTCTATGTATATATATATGTCTCTCAGCTATGTCTGTTTGTTCATCAACAATCCAAGACATGTTTATTACATTAGATCAAGTGCCTAGTATTTTGACTTTTCTTTCCATCTGTAGACATGGGTCAACGAATAATTGCTAGTAATAATCTATGTATCTAAGTTTTGTCCAAACAAAAACTATTAGTTGTTTTCGTTTTTGAAAGATTTTACTTTGTTGTTGTTAAGGATTTTTCTTGTTTATCTGCTCTTTGGGGATAGACGACCTTTTCAGCTGCATGATATACTTACAATTCAGAGCTGCTGTAGCAGGTAATGGTTTCTGAGCCAACAGAATGTTTTACTTATGAAATAGTTTTGGTTTTTTCCCCGGTGGTTTTGCCTGGCAATAAGTATCTCTGGTAGTATAGGCATTTTACTAATATTCTAGCATAATATCAAGAATTTCATATGGCTTTGAACATTTCTGTAATTTTATGCTGTACTATATAAAACTAAAACTCCCATGAACTTCACTCTACTGGCAACTTTACAGACAGAACATAGGACACAGATTCTTTAAAGTATCTGGTAAATATTTATAGCAATCAAATTAAAACCATTTGTGTAACGGTTTGCCAGGGCTCAAACTGAAGTCCTTGACTGAAGGTTTTCCAATGACCTCTAGGAAGAATTCTTTTTCACCTTCAAATTGCTTCTTTTAATTTCATTTTATGTAGGTGTCACACAGTCCTTGGTTCTGCTGCCCTCCAAAAACACTCTAAGGCAAAGAGGGAAGTGGTCCCTGGATCTCTTCTGATTAAAGGCATTGTAAGTCAAGTGTAGTATGCTAAAATATATATTAATTTTTGCTAGCAGAGCACAGCATTTCAGTCACTATTCCATGCTTCAACTAATTTGAAGTGCCACTTATATTACTTTTAATGAAGTAGGATGAAGTAGTAGTTGGTGCAAAACTTGGCAGCATAGCTTGAATATACTTTTCAAGCACTTAACACATCCTTTGTGAGACTCTGCTTTGTGACCAATGCATTTCTACAAACTTTATATAAGACTTCATTAAAAAAATAATAATCTTTAACTGGTCTGGAAATACCCTGAAGAAAAATTATTTTAGAGCAGTCTCTACCCACGCCAGTGTCATGGAAAAAAAAAGTAAAATACACAATTAATAGCTTTATTTTCAATAACAACTTGGTTGTTGGACCTTAAGACTCTTAGTTTCATGTTGTTGGCTTTTTTTTTTTTGCAACTAATTAAGTGATCAAGTGAGACTTTTAATTTGGTGCAGCTACAGTAGAGTACATAGCCAAGACCCCTGAATAGTTAATGCTACCTTTTATCCTTTATCATTTTCTTTTATGAGCTAAGGGATTGCTCATTCTAATTCCTCTAATCCTCATAATATCTTGGCCATTATTACAAATCCTGGCTTTTCAGATAGCATCTAATTTCTTATGAATCTCATGAGTACTACAAGAATCTTGTTAAATGAAAATGGAGGCATCACTTTTTGCCTATGATTTAATTTGTAATTCAGTACTTTAAGTACCAAAATATAGGGACTATTAGCTATGGATTCAGTCCACATACTCTAGTTATGGGCTTTTTAATTTTGCAGATATGTGCCATATACTAATGCCCATAACAAGACATGCTAGGCAGCGTGGTATTATTTATGAAATAAATCTTTCTTCCTGAAAAGATAGTTATGAAATAACAAACTCTATTACAACACAGCAGTTAGTGTTATAAGCAACCTTCTTTATTATTTCCTTGTACTCATAACACAGAATATTCAGTAATACTTTTAAGCAGTTTGAACTTAGCAATACGATTCCATGTATTTTGTTTCCCATTAACCCCATTAAATGATCTCCTGACATTATCTAAAAGAAAAACCATACTAGATCTACTGCAGACAGAACTCTTCATGATCACAGAGCCATCCACAGGAATTCTCTGCAATACTGAAGTGGAGCTCTTCCTTGCCTACTTGCTTTGCACTAGAGAAATTTAATGGAGGTATTGTGAAATGAATTTTTTTAGGGTTTTTGGCTTTAACAGTAGTTGTGTTTCTTTGTGTGTGGGTAGGGACTAATCTTCTGCAGGTTATTAAGGAAAGAATTATGATCAATCGCTAGTTCATTGGCATAGGCCACCCACATTTAATTTTCTGGTTTGAAAGTGTCTTTCTGTACGTCCACTTTTACTGTACCTTACTTTTACTCTATTTGTCAAAGCAGCCTAAGTGAGGTGCTGCACTTAATAATATAGTGCACTTAAACATTGGTTTAAGGTAGCAGAAGATTAAACAAGGTGAATAAGCAAGGCAGTGCACCTGATCATTATTACAAATAATTGACAACAGTGATTAAAAAAGATACATCACCAATTGTATTAATACTTTACTATCATCCAGATCCACAATCTCTGGGGAGCCCTGGTCACAGTGAGGATTTGGAGAATCCCTCCCAGCAATTGAGAAATCCTACAAGTGCATCTACTCATAGGTGAGGTCTCAAAAGTTGCTACAACTGGGGTCCAGATTTTATGCACTTCAACAAATAAAACTATTAATTTTTATATGACAATAGGTGCGGTACCTGGCCAGGGTCCATGTTCTAGGTGATGCAAGTCTACCATCTTTTACTCTATGTCCACATTCTTTATTCTACTTTATAATTGGTTAATCCACTATTGACACACTAATCAAGGTTATGATCACGTGCCTTGCATGTGAATTTTGAGCTGCCTGTTGCTATAGTATTTGTGAGAGTTCACGTGAAGGTCAACTCTGGCTCAGGCCTTCACGACAGGTATTCCCATAACACCATTTTAGAAAACAAACTCTCCAGAGAGTTCTCATTCAGTCCATACAAAGCTACATCCAATATGAATCTAACTTCACTGAGTGCACATAGCCAGAACTGTACACAATATTGCCTGTGAGAATGTCTTTATTGCAATTAGTTTATCTGATAAGCTCCTTATAGTTATGTCTATTTTCTTCATGATATAATAAACATCCCATAAAAGGCTAATAGTGTTCAAGAGTTTCTCTTCCTTTCTCATTTACACTTGAGACACACTTACTTTTACTCTCTTCATAAATTATACCAGTTAAGAAAAGTAATTTTAGGCTCCAGTAGCATAACCTTACGCTATAACATGACCTTACACACTAAATATACTCCACTTTCTAACATAAAGTGATCCAGCTCTTTATACATAATAATCCTATTCTTTGCTGCAGTTCTATTGCCTACACAAAGATGTTACTCTATATTTTTGCTCAATAAGCTTCTACTATTTGCAGTTATCACTTCATTACTCTATATTTTTGCTCAAAAAGCTTCTACTATTTGCAGTTATCACTTTCAATATTAAATACACCAAACCATCCTTGAAGATTTCATCAAAACATTCCTTCAATCATACTGTATTTTTCCACAGAGCAAAGCTTTATCTTCCCTAGAACTACTTTTTTGTAAGTCTTTATATCTAGGTTTGCAGGATCTTAATTTTGTTAATACATTCCTTGTGTAATATTATGTCAAATATTAAACTAAAACAGAATAGTCTCCTTGTATTTGAAATAAAGATATGAAGGAAATTCTTTATGTTGCAGGATCTGTTTTTGCATATGTTCCTTTAACTGTCTGTGTCAATACTGATTGTTTTCTCAATCACTTCTTCAAAATTCATCCTAAAGCTTTGCACATTTAGCCACACACGTTTTATACAATTAGAAAATAGAAAAGATGGGATCTAGAGCTTAGAAAATGTGTAATTGCTACCTCTTCCGACTTAATAGACTTATTAAAAATCCTTGCCATTACACTTGCAATTTCCTGTGACAGCTGTCTCCCTATTTAGAAATGGAGATAATCCTTCATTTCTCCACCTCTGCTCTTCTCACCTCCTGACCTGAACACATTAATGTCCTCAAGGTTTCTTTTTAGTTAGGTGTAATGATACAATTTCTGCTGACTATTTTAAGTTATCTCAACCCCGTTTTCAATTTTGCAGGCAGAATTTTGTGCCTACAGGTAAAACCAGGAATATACACTTGCAGAAAATGTAGCAAACAGATATCTATTTTCATAAATTGCAGTCTTAATTGACTACCAGTACAAAAGTGCACCCAAAGTGATTCATGGAAATATATGATATTATTGACACCCATTCAAGAGTAAAGAAATAAATCTGTTATCTTATAAGAATTTTATTTTC
>NW_008678809.1:49333-71459 GCF_000695815.1 Acanthisitta chloris
CTAACACATGACGTTCTGTTGCCATAACTGATAAGTGGTGAGTCAGTCAGATGAGGCAGAGAGTCACAAGTGGAAGCTTCTACAGGTTCAGCTGTCAGAACTGTCAGTTATTCTCTGATATAACTTCAAGAACTAAGGTTCATGTAAAATAATCCTACTTAAACCTAGCATACTCATATTTCACTGCAGACTTGATTGGTGGTCTGAGATTTGTTTCTTGTTGGCACAATAGAGACATCCCATCTGTCAATAAAGAACCTTCTAGAGACTTAAAAAAAAAAGAGCATTAAATGTTTTAGAAAAATCCAGTAGTAAAGTAATTCTCTAGAAGAGTGGAGAGCATAGAAAAGTAGATTTAGCTTCTATAGAGAATAAAAAAATCCACTTTCTGTTCTTGATGTTTATGTATTACCTCTTAACAATTAAATAGTGTCAATAAGGAGGAACCTTCACAAGAACAGAAATTATGGCAAGTTTTCACATCCTAAAAAATCACAGTATCCCAGTTTAAGTGAGAGGCTGGGGATTGTGATGAGAAGCAATAGCTGGCTTCTTAAGGAATATAGTACTCAGTGGTCACTGATTGCATAACGATTTCTTCCGCAGTTCTTTTATACCTGGTTTTTGTGCACCTGGTTCTTGGGGAAAAAAAAAAAGGAAAGTAGGAAATGGAAATGGCTGCAGAGGTTAAAATCAGTCCTTTTAGACTAAAATCTAACTATCATATGACCTATATAGGAAGCGGAGATCACCAACAGAGAGAGTAAAATCAATAAAAAAGATTCTGGTGTGTTCACAAGGTGATAATTTACTTCATGTACTTCAAGTATGTTTGAAATATTACTTTCAACAATTTGGGCAGCATGCTTTCTCAAAATGCTTAACAAAGTAAAATTCAGACTTAGTCTTGTCACATTCATGCAAATGTTGAGTGTACTATACAAGAAAATATCAGACTTGAAGTCTGAAGTCAAACTTTATATAACCTCTACATGAGAATATTCCTTGAGAGATTACTTTCAGTCACTCTACTAAGCTGTTAATTACTGACGTGTGCTCTGAAGCCAAGTGACAAAAAGCCTAAAGACCTACTAGGCATATTTAACTTTCAAGACGAACTTTGAAGACTCATAACAATCAAAATTTTTCTCCTCACAGCAGATTCTCTTAGCTGGTTCTCATGTTCACTTCCAATTATACCTTGGTTGCACACTGGTTCATTGTAACTTCAAAGGGCATGTGCTTGCTTACATTGCACTATTCCTATTGGTTTTAGGATAGAATAAACAAAAAATGTCAGATTCTTGAGATTAAGGTGTTTGCTTTGGTTATTTTTTTGTTTTGTTTTGTAAAAAATATTTATAATGGTCATCAAGAGGCTGGATATCTTGTTACCCTATGAGGTGGTGTAAAATACGGTATCTCGTATATACACCTGTCACTACATATGGGTGGATTGATGCAGTTTTCTAGTAGGGTGAGGTGGTGTAAAATACGGTATCTTGTATATACGCCTGTCACTACATACGGGTGGATTGATGCAGTTTTCTAGTAGGTTTCACATCTGTCTTTTAAATAGAAAAATAATATTCCTGAAAACCAGGTTTTCTTGCTGAAGTGCTTGGCATAGAAACCAAAGTTTCATAATCAGGCACTGAGTATCTAATTTGAGACAACAGCAATCTAATCAGCAAAATTTCCAAGAAGCTACAGGGAGCAAAGTCAATAGAAGAACTGCTGCAAACACATAAAGTAGAAATATCATGAAATGCTGAATAATCTGGTATAATGAAGCATGTTCAACCTGACTAGAGTGGTGGGTATCACAACCTGGACAATGAAATCCCTTAGATCTGTGCCTTCCCTCTGAGGAACCATACATAATCATGTATTTAGGGATCTGTGGCTGTACAGTCAACCAAGCATATGCTTGTAAGTATGAAAAAGCATGTTAAAAGATGAATATTTGGTGAATAGGGCACTGGCTTTGAACTCTTAAGACACAATGTTAATTGCAAGTGTTTCTGTTTCTCTTCTCAAAAAATATTCAGGTTTCATTATTTTTGTAGATTCATTAAGACACAATGTTAATTGCAAGTGTTTCTGTTTCTCTTCTCAAAAAATATTCAGGTTTCATTATTTTTGTAGATTCATTATATCATTTATTTCTGTTTTCATAAAAAATTTTAAAAATTGCAAATAAAAAATGCTATTCACTGACACAATGTTAGTTGCAAGTGTTTCTGTTTCTCTACTTCTCAAAAAATATTCAGGTTTCATTCTTTTTGTAGATTCATTATTTCATTTATTTCTGTTTTCATAAAAATTTTTTAAAATTGCAAATAAAAAATGCTATTCACTGTATAAAACCCAGGAGAGACCAAGATAAGCTAGCAATACTGGGTGTCTGAGGTAAAATTAGCAGCAAGAGCAAGCAGCATGTAGGGGACCTTAAGCAAAAACGCATTCCTTGCTCTGGCAGAAAACTAAAAAATATAGACTGAAACATTAGATTTCATACAGAAAGTTAGTGGGCAGTTGAGCTTCGCATCTGAATGCTCTTATGTTGACTTCCTAGTGATAGTAGCAGAAATCAGCTATTTGCCAGAATCAACCACATTTGCCCTCACAGTGAAGGAGAAGTTGAAAGCATTCTACAGTAAAAAAGGAAGGTTCAAGAGCTATATACAGTACTGCATGTAAGTAATCTCAGCATTAAATGTCTGGCAGGATTCTGCAGAGAAGTTAACTGATGCAATTTATGTCCAAACTGTGGCAATGAAGGCTGTGTGGCACAGATCTGTGGCATTGCTGAGTCATGCCTGAACTACCTCAGATATTGCCCTTCTACACTTCTGTCACACAGTTCACATGACACAAGGAGAGAACCTTCTTAAAAACATGAGAGTCATACTTTTATTCTTCAGTAACAACATGTCTTAAGTTGTAAAAGAAACATTCTAGTTCTTAGGAAGGGTGGGCTCTTTTCATAAATTTTGTCCTATTTTCTTTCTTGACTGTATCTAACAATTTAAGAAATAAGCTGCACAAAAAGTGCAATATCTCAACGGAATTTTCCTACCTACTCAGTGTTTCAAAATAAACAGATGCAGGAAAACATTTACTTAATACATTCTAGGTGCATCATTCTAGGAATGCACTTATGAGCTAATGAGCATTCATGACACTTTTCTACTCACAAATACTTCCTTTTTTATGCTGCTTAATATTATTAGACAGTAAAACTATCCTTAAAATTACGCTTTATACATAACAAATAAATAAAACGAGCACCTTGTAACAGTAGTGTAGTTTTTATAGTTATAATAACTGCTTTATTCATTTGTAGCTCTGCCATTTATAACTTATGTAGCCACTGTAACTTAGAGAATATGGCTTCATCTATAGCTATCAATCTTTTCTAGTTTTTTTTTGCTCTTCTCTCACATTTTATGGGATGTTACTCTAGTGATGTCGAGACTGAATTACAGGAGGCATTTTTCTTCTCTCTACCACGCCCTGCACCCAACATCCTATTAAGCTCTTTCTTTTTTTTTCTGAACATGAACTTAGTCTATCACATGGTGACTGTTTATGAATAACTTATTAATATTTAGTGAGACACCTTTGTGTTTGTTTGTGGTTTTAACTTCACACTTTCCACTCCTCCTCATTATACACCCAGATTTCTGTAGACTGAATTAATCTAATGTGTAGATGAAAAAATAAATTTAAAATTCAGAACTTGATAGGTTGGGAAATATTTCCTTAGAGAAAAGCATAGTTTCTTAGATGACTTGTAGTACTATCAGTTTTCCAGAATATCCCATGCTAGTCAGCACTCCATGGAAAGAATGAGACATCTACTATTATGACCTTACTTTATGCATTAACAATGGTTTCATTAATATTATGATACAACGTACATAATTTTTCTATTTTGCAACTAAAAGTTTCTGAGCCCCATGTTTTTGACATTTAAGTTTATGATACATAATTGTCTTTTATAGATATAATTCTCAATTTGATCCACAGAGGTCGATTTCCACAAACCCCGAGATCATATTACTGTGCTTTAGCAGTGTGAAAGGATATTGGAGTGAAAATAGTTGATATTCACCCTCTACTTAATACCTTTTACACTCCAAGATCAATGTCAAAGATGGAAACTGAATGAACAAAAAACAGGTTCTAAAAGAAACTCACCATATTCTGTTGTAGTTATTGCTTTTCAATAAATGTAGAGAGAAAACAAAAAAGAAAATCCCACAGAAATGAAAAGAATAATTCAAGAAGAGATTTTCTATTTAAATAAAGAGTAAAAAAATGCCTCTTCTATTTGAGTAAGTAATGTGCAAAAGAAATAAGATAAAGAGAATGACAGATACTTTTAAACCTTTAAAAATCTAATAAATTTCATAAGTAAGCATGACATCATCATATATGTGAATCATCTGCAGTTACTATAAAATGATAAGAGCTGAGGGAGAGAACTATATGCCTTGGGATATAAGTGATAACTACTGAATCATAGGAGAAAACATCTTTCCTAGCTGCTTTTCTGACGAAGAAGATTCAATGTTGTTATCATTATGAGTCACACTTTATCAGCTGCTGGACATCTGTAAGGACACCTTCCATACACCTACTATTTAGAACACTGACAAAAAAAATATTTTCAAGAGCCAAAACCATGGCAAAATCATCTTCCTAGCCTGGTATTCCAAGAGATGTAGTCTCTAGATTTGAAAATACAGTTATCAGTTCATAGATCTTAATCAGACCTCAGATCCTGGCCATCTTGTGTGAATATTCAAGGGACTCTCCCTGAAGATCTACTAAAACATATACATAAAACTTTGGATTTGTTATTTCATGTTCTTTTTTCCTCTCACCTCCCACCCCAACATAGAGTTGATATTGTGCAGAGCAATAACTGTATGTCCCCTGTTCCATTTGCCTTCCTATCCGGGCATGGGGGGATGCTTTGCAATGGAAGCCAGACTGTGATCCCAGCCCAGGCATGGCACTGCCCCACCAAACAGGAGACAGCCCAGAGAACCTCAGCAGAGCCAGGGTAGGGACAGAACCAGGGCTGAGGACCATACATGAGGTGAGGTAGGGTCAGGTCCAGGGTCAGCCTGGGACATCCACTCAGCAAGCCAGGACTGTTGGAGACATGGCTGTCTGCCATGCAGATCAGGCTCTGTTTAAGTGCCTGGGCCCGTGGGCAGGAAGCACCTGTTGGGAAGATCTGGCTGAATCTGCCCAGGTCATTGTTGATATCTTCACAGCACTGGAACTTGGCATTGTGGTCATTTCATTAAAGGCCATTTTTAGGGTAGTCTTTACAGATTTTTCCCTAAGGAACATTGACATAATTCCGTTATCTTGGCTGAGATAAATGCATTTTAGTCTGCATTACATTGATATATAACTAGGTTTTAATAAAATTTGTGGAAAAGGGCCCAAAAAGGTGAATCTGTGGTTTTGATGAGCTTAGGATTACCATTGACAGGCAGTACCATGAAACCAGGAGAGTTCTATAGATAACATGCAGATACACATGCATGTGTATGCACACATACACAAATGCACTGAAACACACATTGAGTTTATAAAAATACTTCTAAGGCCATTTTCTTCCAAGGTATGAGCTGGTGGGTTATATACCTACTGTTTGAGCCTTGTGAAACTGTAGGGAATGAAAAATAGCACACTTTTTGTTCTCCTTTCACAAAAGCTAATAGTTATCCATTGTTAACTTCAGAGAGACCAAAACATCTGCACCAACAAAACCCACTTTTATCATCAAGTTTCCAAGCAGAGTAACTACAAATATTTCAGTGGACCAGTAGGGAGAACATGTAGTAATTTTCAGTCAGTTTTATCTAGTTTTTTCAGTCTACTGCATGTTAAAAGTTACAGTAGTTTGGTGTGCCTTAGTTAAATCTCTTAATTTGCTTTGATAACTACACTGTATAGACATGATTTTGTTGCTAGTTTCATAATTGAGATATTCTCTCATGCATTTTGGCTGAGTGATTTCTCACTGTGCTTCATTTACAACTATGCAGCCTCTAGAGTTTGCAGAAATCAGATGTTCATGCTTCTGTTTCATCATGTGTTGCCTGTAATTAACTTTTATTGTCAAAACCTGTCAGAATCACAACTATCTTCTTGAACCAAAAATTTTATTTGACACTTTTAAACTAAAATTAATCCTTTAAGTGTTTTATATTAATCTGGCATAGGACAAAATCCCCAATAGGTTTAAGTCAGCATAAAGCTGTTGACTTCAATGAAGAGATGTCAATTTATATCAGCAAAGAATCCAACCCACACAGCCTGACAGCATTATTTTGAAAATCCTTAATTGGTTTGAAGCATCCAGACTATTAGGAGCTTTTATGTGGCAACATACATTACATACATTCTGTAATTGAAATATATGTAGTAGCAATACATATGATAACACTTTTTTTCACTGGCTAACTTTGAACACCTTAGACACAAAGTAGACTTTTCATTCAGTTGCTTATGTTAAAGTGGAAGTCTGTAGATTTAAGTCTTCTGGGTCCAGAAACTACCTATTTGTTAACTGCAGCCACTCATGTTTGTAGGACCTGGTTCAAATCCTATTCACTGATCACAATGTAATTTTGATACTTGAAAAGCCTACCTGTCCTTAACGAAGGGCTATTCACTGGGGATCTCTGTGATGGAAAAGAAAAACTTCTCTAGTCTGATGTACAGCTGTGATGATGTCTACCTGCTGGTTTTTGTTACTGTGACCTTAAAATGTCTCTTCTATGTCCTAAAGAAAAGGAGCAGTTACTTTCTCTGCTTATACTGAGACATCTGGTACATGAGAGAGAGTGGTTACCAAATGAACTTTAAATATTGTTTGTTTCAATAATAGTGGTTTTTTTTGGGAAAAGAGATTTGTGCCATCTGTCAAAAGTGATTCCTACCCATTTTAAGAGTGCTATCAATTGTTAACAAAATGTACTTACAATGATCAAGCTGTTCTATTTACCTTAAAGTATTAGGTGGTAAAAAGAATTAAATAAAAAAATAAGTCTGCATATAAAATCCTTCAGGTTTTTTAAATTGTATTTTTTATTCTCAGAGGATTGGGGAAATGGCAACATGAATCTTCAAGTTTTTTAAATTGTATTTTTTATTCACAGAGGATTGGGGAAATGGCAACATGAAACTTCCATAACACCTCTTCATCAAAATTGGTTGATCAACAGTTACAGGGTAGTCACTGCTTTTGAATCTTTCCAACAGATTTGTGTAAGTCCATCACTGAAATCTCTCCAGCACTGCCTGAGCATGAGGAAGCAAGTGTTTAAGCAGTGATCACTGATTCTGGATTGCAGATAATGAATGTCAGTTATTATGGGCAGTGAGAAGAAAAAGTCAATTAGAAAAAGTCAAATATAAAGGATAGCACACATCGATAAGATCTACCAGAAAAGGCATGCTTCAAAATGTTGCTTAATTCAGAATTTCCCTCCACAATCTTTTATCTAAATTTCTCTGCTCAGGGAACTATCGTGTTTTGGGATTTCTGCTTATTTGTTACTCCTTGACAGGTGCTTACAATAGGTTTGAGGCTCTTAAAGATACAGTGACAACACCTTTCTTCTGATAGACAAACAAACAAGGTCAGCACGTTATGCAATACTGAGAAGAGTTTTACGGAGGGCATGTGTAGAGGTTTTTCTTCTACAGTGGATGAACAACAGTGCTGTGAAGAAAACTCTTCAAAATATTAGTGATCTTCAGAAGAACCAATATAACATATTTTTAATATGAAATTTTACAATTATGCTGGGGAAGGGGGAGTATGATCAGGTCCTCCCAACACTAAGATTAAGAGTGAGATTTTTCACAAAATACTGAATTGGCTTCAGTGACACAGTCCTTGCCTAGCAAAGGAAAGCAACTTTTCCTATTAATTGATTTTTTTCTACACTACATTAGAATCCTGTTTGGAGAACAAAACATGTTACAGACAGTAGTTCAAGCTCTTCATTCTAGCAAGGTCATTATTATAAGTCAAACAGAGAGCTCTTCAAACTACATGGAATTAATTATAAAAGTGGGATTTTATTTCCTTTTATTTTAATCCAAACATCTCCCTACAGTAGATAATGAAAGACTTTGAAAGCTTGTTTACCATAGGAGTAAATCTGTTAATTAAGCACTTGACTGAGGTGCTGATCTTTTGAAATACATAGGATTTCTATAGAATAGACAACGATCATTTCTATAGGAAAAAAACAAACCTTAAAAGGTATCTTCTAAGCCTATGAGAGTTGGGGTTTTTCCTCCAGGTTGATTTGTATTTGATTCCTGAAAAAATTGTGAACACAGAGATGAATTCTTCAGGTTGTGGTGGTTTCTTTCCACACTGAAACATGGCTCACCAGCCACCATGTAAGTAAGTATTCAGAAAAATTGGTAGCTCTGAGTAAATAGACACTGAAAACATGCCATGTTTCACACATCATCAATTCTCTAGAGAGACTGCTTTCCCACAACAAGTAGTCCATTCAGAGTCCTTCTGCATTTTTTTTCTTCTGAATTTTCTGGGTCTGCTTCTACACTTTTTCAAGCTATATCACTGAAGGCTTAACTTATTTTGTACCTTTCTCTTCCTCTGTACTCACCTGAAGCAGCTGTGATAGTTGCAGTCACCCTACAAGTGAAATGGCAGGCAGACTCCTCTGAGATTGCATTACCACTCTGTAAGCAGCTGCTAGGGGAATGCAAAGACACAGTGCACTCTATATATCTTTTCCCAGAGTCTCAGAATATTTTCTGTATGACAGCCCCTTTTCCAGCTGGCTTGAGAGCTGGAAGTCCCAAGGCAGCTCAAATAACCACCCTTGTGGGCTGATAGACCTATTCATTCGACTATTAGCAGAAGCATTAATTTCTTTGACCAAGTGTTAGCAATTATAATAAATCTGACTGAGGCTACATCTGATAATGATTTGTGAAGCCTCTCATTTCAAGTATATTAATCTAACATGCATCTGATGAAATAAGGAGGAAGAAGAAATAAAGCATCATTATTTAATACAATATAAATATTTTACTGCAAATGTCCTAGTTCTAGACAAAAATTATTCAAAATACACACACACGCACACACACACGTGCACATATAGAAAATTACATCTCACAAGAACAGTCAAAGATTTTAGTTTGTCAGTTTTACTTTGAAAAAGTGAATAATTGTGCATAATAGTGCTAAATAAGTTGTCTTCATTCTCGAAAGATAACTACTCAATTTCTATGTTTGAAGCAGAATATCAGTTATGGACTCCAGGGGGATGTTGTCTGCTTCTTTCATCTTCAGTAGATGAATCTTGCCTATGGTGCTTGATTCATGACTCAAGGGAATATAAAGTGCTGCTATAAAATAAAAGATATCTACAATGAAAATACAGTTATAGATTATTGCACAGAACTGTGATGCTCTTCAGAGGGCTTTATAGAATAGAATCTTCAAATTCCATCTTTTTTTTTTCTGCAATGAAAAGCAAACTCATAAGACTTTTAGTCGAGTTATAAAAGAATCAATCATATTTGGAAAGTTTGTGTATGGGCTGTTTTGTCTTTTGTGCCTTTAAATTTATGCTTCTGAGACAGATACTTGGATAGTTTTCAATGGTTTAGCCAGGAGTGAAAAATATAAGGCAGGATCACAAGACCAGAAAAATTTGATTAGATTTCAAATTCAGATCTAATTTCCTGTTCCAATGCAGGCTTGCAAAAGATGCTTCAGAGGAAGACTAAGCAAGCCTGTAGTAGACAGTATAAAATAACCTGTCTCTGCCTATAGTCTCAATCCAGTGTTAAGCAGGAAATTTAAGCCTGAAAATTAACAGGAGACAGGAGATTTAAATAAGAACATTTAGCAATCCACTCCAATTAATGCTACCTATATTGCAATTAACTCTGTAAAGAGCCCCCTATTATTTTTACAAATATCTAGTCCCCAGTTTCTTTGTTCTGCACATTTTCTCTGGCAATGGGTTCTGCATTGCTTTTTTAAAAAGTATTTATTATTAATTTCCTCTTCTTTGCTTTTCAGGCCTACCATGCTGTCCCATTGTTCTTATGTCATTACAAATGAGAGCAAACAATGTCTGCTTTTTGCAACTTCAGATAGTTTTGAATAATTTTCCTTTTTATGCACCTATTTCCTTGGCTAAGTGACCCTAATATTTTGTCTCCATTTTGATATGATTGTTTTGTCAATTTCCAGGTAACCTCTATTACTCACCTTTGGTGTGGCAATGATATTCTTAAAATAGGACTATCAGTGAGCAGTGAATTAATTTCTTGGTTTGTTCTGCTTGTGTGCATAGCATTTGCTTTCCTTAATAAATTGTATTTCCACCCAGGAGTTTTCTAGCCGTTACCTTTCGAATTATCTCCCTGATTCTGCTGGTAGGGGACTAAGCTAGTGCCTGTGTGGGGCTTGGTTGCTGGCTGGGGTTAAACCACAACATATAAAATATTTAGTTAAGGTTTAGAAGATATATCATGAAACTGTTGCACTTTAGGGCAATACAGTTTTCTACATCTGTCACAATAATCCATATCACCTCTGTGGTAAGACAAGAGTGGTAACAGCAAAAAAAACCCCATCAAGACAGGCTGTTTGGTTACTATCTTCAATCTCCTTACCCCAGTCACTGCAGTTCCCCATCCTGTCTACCGGCTTGATACAACAGCATCAGCTATAGAGTCTCCTTCATCTGTGCCGTACCAGAGTCCCAGATGTCCTTAAGGTCAACGTACAGAACAAGCTGCTGAAATAACTCTTCCTTGATTTATTTAGCATGGAGAGTGGCAGAGGGGAAATATGGAGTAGGGGTAAATGAAATTGCCATGCATTCATATGTGGGATTTGTAGAAGGGAGTGGAGGGGAGATGTAAACAAACCAGAAACTTGTGAATGACTCCGGAAAAAAAAAAAGTCTAAATAAGCATATCCATCTGTGTTTTTCCTTAAAATTAGGATCTCAAAGTGAAACTCCAATGAAACATATGTATATATATTTGTTACAAATCAGCAGTTATGTACTATATAGTGGGTTTGTTTGTTTAGGCAGTGTCCCTAGCATGCTTGAACTCCACAGTTCATTCCACAGAGCTAATTCATGACTTCTTTAACTTTACATATGTTTGATAGTGTTTGCAGGAAAAAAAGACACAGACCTTAAGGATTTTAAGGCAGAACATGCTTTTTTTTCTGTTCAGACATAGTTTGACAGGTGTAAACTGAGCTGGCACAATTTTCATTTTATGAATAATGGAAAGGTGGAAGTTAAGTTTTTGACTAAATTTGAGAATACAACGATGACATGAATGATCAACATTAATAATACTGATAAATAAATAAACATTAATAATACTGATTATTTTTAGAGCATTCTGAATAATGAAAGTGAGAGCAATTCTTTTTCCTGAAGTGATGTCTCCAAGTCAGAGCTAATAAAGAAATTTCTAATTAAGAACAAGTGAATGACAAGGAGTTTTAAACCTCCCTTTATATTAACACAAGGCAGTCTTTCAAGCCTAGTCAATCACAATGAAACATGTGATGATGCCAGTAGATATTATGACACAAAAACATCTACATGATAGTTATTGGCCTTTCCAAACATATTTGATTGCTATCAAGAAAATGATGATGTAAACCTAAGAAAAATAGACCTATTTTCCTAAAGCATTATTCAGAGATGCATTTTTTTAGACAGACATAATTAAACTGTCTGTCCCTA
Organism: Acanthisitta chloris; assembly: GCF_000695815.1. Lineage (NCBI taxonomy): Eukaryota > Metazoa > Chordata > Aves > Passeriformes > Acanthisittidae > Acanthisitta > Acanthisitta chloris. The sequence goes on from NW_008678809.1 coordinate 61,150, forward strand.
TGCCAAAAATTAGCAAGCTAAAAGAAAGAATATAAAAAAACCCCTTCACACAGTTTTCGTGACTGTCAGGCTGTCACTGATCAAATAAACCATACTATTTAAAATAACTGTCCCTGCAGCACAGCCACAGTCAATGGTTTGGAAGTTTATCTAATGCTCCTTGCGGCAGTCAGCAGCACTGGTAAAGTTCAGTCACACAGTCTGACAAAAAAAAAAAGGACAAAAAAAGGAAGAAGAGAGCACCTTTGTTAACAGGTTTGCTAAGGAAATGTTGAGGGTTTAAAATGAGGTTGCTGGAAACTAGAGACCAAAGCACCAGACAAGCTTAGGAATAAGAAGCAAGGAGGACCTGCCCATAGAACAAGAGAGTAGAGAAAGCTTTCATACTCATTTTGGGAATGTAGCGTGTCTGGGGCCTCAGCTCAAGTGTTTGCACACAATCAAACTCTCACACAATAAGAAAACAACAAACCAAAATACAACACACAACAAAACATAACTGGAATTAAGGGTTTATGCACAGTCATAGTGATATAATGGAAAGATGATGATGTGGTGGGAACATGATAGTACAGTGGGACAGTCTGCATGGCTAGACTGCTTGGATGGATCCAAGGTCTTTAAGAAGTGAGAAAGCATGGGGGTATCTTCTCACTTTTTCAGAACTTGACTATGAAATGGATGATGAGCTGGTCAAGAATTTGTAGTCAGGATCAGGGAGAAGGTCAGTGAGGACGGTGTAAAGGTGAATGACTCTGATGGATCCTGAGATAGAAGAGGGAGTGAGTGAACTCTTTATTGAACAACTGGCTTCCAGAGGTGTTCCTCAAGAGATGGTCTTGGATTGCATACAGTACAATATATTTATTAATGATTTGAGTTTTGGGACAAAATACATTCTCAAAAAGTTTGTGAGTGACAACAAGCTGAAGGACAGGCTGATGTGCACAAACTGCACCATAGGTTGAATAAGCCCATGTAGAAAGACAGGCTGGGCTCTACTCGGCTAAGCAAATGTTGGGCAGCAAAGGACAAGGGGGACCTTGTAGACAGCAAGTGAAACACAAGCCAGCTGTGTGCCCTTGTAACAAGAAGGTTAACTACTTACTGGGCTGCATTAGTAACACTGCACTCAGCAGGCCTAGAGAAGAAATCAATCACCTTTTTGTGCCACTTTTGAAACCACATCTGGAGCCCCAGGTATGTTAGTTCACCATCCATTACAAGAAACAGAAAATAGAGAGAGCTCAGTGCACAGCCACTACAATGTTCAGGGTTGGAGAAAATGGCATACAAGGAGTGGGTGAGTAAGGTGCATTTGCTAGGTGTGGAGGGGTCAGTTTGAGGAGTAACTTGTGCTGTCCTCAACCTGGCTAATGGGCAGTTACAGAGAACATAGAAACAATGTTCCCAAACTGCACAGTGAAAGGATGAAAGACAACAGCTGCCTTTTGCAGCAAAGGAAATTTTGACCTGACACAGAGGAAAAATTCTTCACCCATGAGTGGTGGAACACTGAATAGGTGCCCAGAGCAGTTCTGAAACCTCAGTCATTAGGGATACTGAAAACTCAGCTGGGCAAGGTCCTTTAGCTAGCCTTGTTTCAAATGGGTGTTTTGACCACCTGACCTCACAAACTCTTTTCCAGACTAAATTCTACAAACCTATATAACAATAACAGCTAAACAAAAGGTACAATTTGACAAGAGGGATGAGGGAAAAAGCTACTGTATGTAACTGGCATACTGTAAAGAAATGACACAAAATCTTATTTATTTTCTCCTCATAGGATTAAAATTATCTGTAAACAAACTTCCTGTCACTGAATTTTATTTAACTTGTTTATAGCTCTTAACTAGTCTCTTCAGATTTAATTAGTTCCCTTGTTCTTGTCATGAAATCAAATTAGAGTCTTAACAAAATAGTTTTTATTATTCTAAATAATATTTTTCTTTATTCAGAAACTCTAATAGGTGGAAAGTTTCCATTCTGACAGGACCAAACAATAATTGCACAAAAGTAAACTTTAAATCACCTCCTTTTACTGTCTTAATTACCATTTGGAAATATACCATTGATAGTTGTTGGCACTTGATCCAAACATGACTCTGTCTGTAGTCAAGACAAACCTTATAACTACCATTTGGAAATATACCATTGATATTTGTTGGCACTTGATCCAAACAAGACTGTCTGTAGTCAAGACAAACCTTATAAATTAGACAGTTCTTGTAGGGTTGGATTAAATATGCTCAGGGAATGGGTGTTCGTTGATTGTTACAGAGGGATCATGAATAACTAGCTAATAAATAACATATTTCTACACAGATCTACACAGATCAATTCAATTATTTTCATGTTTACTCCCATGTTTCCTCTTAGTCATGTAGTTCTAATCTTGTGGGCCTAAAGCAATACAAAACTAAGGTAAAAATATGTATTGTGTAGAGTCCTCTGATGGAGTATTTAAGTTGGAAAATATGAACAAACTGGCAAGTACTAGATTGCAATAAGAATTTACTTGCATTTGCAGGTTTGGTTTTTTGACTTTTGTACCTCTGTGGACCTGTTATAGTGTGGAGAGAGCAGACCTGTCATGAAGGTGTCTGCATGACCTTCCCTGGAATCCCAAAGTCTGCCAGAGAGACATATGTGGTGTCAGTGACAGCTGCCCCATGTCACCAGTGTGGGCATGCCTCCCTGGCCATCAGCCAGGTGGTACATGTGTACTGCCGTCCACAATGTCTGGTGACCAGAAAGGTGACAGCTAAGCAACAAATGGTCGATTGATGTGTGAAGGTATCTGCCTGTGACTCTGTGTTATTGTGGGTGTTAGGCTAGATACCATTTGCATGCAACAAACTTTACTAATAAGAGTATAGTTGTTATACTGGCTTTACTTGGAAAAGGGATAATAGAACTCAATCTCCCTCATGGCGATTCAAACGCCACTTTCTGTGCAAACCGATCTTTTAGTTTCAGAGCTTTGGCCACCCTGTGACATGAAGGTACCAAGGGCAAGGAGCTTATCAGAAGGCTTAATGAGTCCAGATAGCACTGTGCAACTTAAGTCTCTAAAGCAGTATAAATGCATTAGCTTGGTACAGTATCGAAGTGAGGACAGTAACAGATAGTTCCATGTACTGAAGTGTTTTAACCAGTTCCAGACTGACTAGCTGGGGCCAATACTGTGAAACCAGGAGTCTGTATTATCACTTTTCTAACCTTCAGTGCAGAGACTACTGTGAAACCAGGAGTCTATATAATCACTTTTCTAACCTTCAGTGCAGAGAAACTTCTACCGTACTAAAAGAAAGAAAGAAAAAAAGACACATGCCTGATTATTTTTTTTTATTTTTGAGGAGCATTTCCCTCTTCCAAATGGATACTTTTATACCAAATTACACATAATTGTTTCCCTCATTTGTTTTAGAATTTCCTATCCCTAATAAATTTTGCTGAGCAAGACATGTTGCTGCCAAGTTCTAACACCAAGCACTGATTGCACTGAACAGCAAATTCCACAGTGTAAAGCAAAATTAATGACTTCAGGTAGATGACATAGATGAAGGCATTGTAGGAATTCAGTTTAGACCCAGGGCAAATCTGAAGGACTTCGTAAAGCCTGATTGTCCTGATTCCTTGTTGTGATTAGACATAGACTGCTTTTATTCCCCAGATTGCTCTTAGTTTTGTTTGTTTATACAAATGATTTCTCTTATGTGTACATGAGATTTTACTTCACTGATTCAGTACATGCCTAGCTAGTATGAAATCCAAGTCCACATGAAGCATTTAGTGAAGAAAATTATCAAAGCAGTAAGTCCATCCACACATTGAATAATGGTTATATACCAAAACTCATTGTACTGATATGCTGTGGTTATAGGCATTGTGCAGAATACACATGTAGAGTAAGAGAAAAAGAAAATATGGGAAAAATACTTGAAGTGTTTGCATATGGCTGACAAAGAACAGGATTTAATTCCTTTTTCCCATTTAGAAATAGACATTTTCCCATTACAGTTTCTGAACTCATGTGGATGCCCTATAAATTGACAGTATTTGTTGGTGGTATGTTCAGAATTTATATGTCTATGAGCACAGGAAAGGAAAGATTCCTGACCTAATTTGTTAGTGAAAACAGATGCTTTTCATGCTGTATTCTCTATATTCACTAGGGCTAATGACATCAGAAAGATGCATATACAAAGACAGAGGGGGAGGTGTTTATTATAACTCAAGTTAACATTTCAAAGATATTATAATGATAATAATAATGATGATAATAATATCAATAGTAATAATACAGTTAGTGAGTTATCATTGAAAATGTCTTGGCATAGAATATTTATGTCCAGTGAGTTTTGGAAGCCATATTGCTTGACAAAACTTACATAGGAGAAGAAAAGACATATTGGTAAATACAAGATACCAAATATTGAGTAAATGCTGCTTCAGGAAAAAGTATTTTTGTAGGAAGAAATCATTAGACCCTTTTCAGCATTGAATTTCACTTTTCTAAGCATGGAGATCTATCAGGATATTTTCTGCAAATCATGGAAACAACAGGGTATGAGAAATTAACATTTTTCAGACGTGCTTTTGACACATGCTTTCCAAGCTGGTGAATGAGACTGTGGGAGATCAACTGGAACATGACGGTTGCAGTGTAACTGTCAAGATCTAACCAAAAAGCATAGAAGAATACACTAATGGCTGTGAACTGCACTCCTCAGAGCAGCTTCAGCCAGTCTGTACTGATAACAGAGAAGATACACCTCGGTGATGACACTATGCTTAATTTACTGAGCATCTACCACATGTAATAGGTTACCACTATCACCAGCAATAGTGAAATCAAAGTATCTAGGCTGACATAGACAGATTTTTATCCTCACCTCCCCCTTTATAAATAGCAGCCAAAAGAGCTATAAACAGCTGTCAACATGAATCTTATTCATCTGTCCAACAGCTAGCACTTTTCATGCCACTGAATATCTAAATGGGCAGGTTCTGCTCCTATGAAGCATTTTAAAGAATTTAAAGAGATTGTCATTCTGACACCTTAGTTCAGAATATACCTGTTATTTATACTATGTGCATTAGTCCCTGTGCTTGTGTGTGTATTTAGTCCTATATAAACACAGGCATATTTTTTACCTCACTCAGCTTTCCCTAAATTTCTGTTAAGTGAAGAGATTATTTACTGCTCCCTGGCTGACTTTGTGGGCCAATTTCACTGCACAGAAAAAAATTATGACCAACTTACAAATCCAAGAAAATTGACATTGAAGGAACAAATGTTTATGGAGCATTAACTAATGCCTTCTAACAGCACCTGCCTCTGTTGAGGTGGAAAGAGGCGAAAGAGAGGTTTTTTAACCTTATTTTAGTCATTCACATGTTAAAGAAATGGACAGGAGTAAGCCCAAGACCTCCAATTACCAAGGTATCAATTCTGTTTCCATCGAAATCAATGTGAATAGAAGTTTAAGGACAGAAAAACATGTGGACTCATTTCAAGTGTGGAAAATTGTATCCCTACTTTTTGAAGTTTGTTTATTTATTTTCTATCAAAGATTGAATATCTTCAGGAGACCCAGCATATCCAATACCTGATATTTATTTAAGGATATAACATTCACTATAGGCCATGAAGGTTTCAGCAAATGGATTGTCACAGTCTTTTATGCCTTGCAAGGAAATCAATGTGCATCTCCATCCTCTTCCTTTTCCCCACTTGGTTGGTCTGACAATGAGAATGGGATCAGAGCTGCTCTTGTGCAACTTCATACAATCTTATGCTTCCTCCTTCTGATTCCATGTGTCTTGGACATTGGGCTACAGAGGGACTTATGTTCAATGAAAAGGATGGAAAAACCTCTTCTTTCTTGTCAGAGGAGTCCTTAATGGTAGCACTCCTGTTTTATGGCAATTTAATTTAGTCCATACTCAGCCGCACCACTGAAGAAACTAAGATGTACTTTTTTCAGTAAACATGCACAGCCCTGAACTCAGAGATCTTATCATTAAATGTGTTTGAACTGGACTCTGTTCTTTCAAGCACATGCATATGTGTCTGCAAGGACAGCCTCTGTTGAGCAAACAGCTAAAGCGGGGAGTGATGCCAAGATTTTGGTAACACTTTCAAATGTGCTGTTATGTAGGCAAGAAGAATCTTTTTGCCTATGTGCTGCTATATAACATGGAGGTTATGGGTGCAATGGAATTTAATTTCAGTATCTGGCTGAGAGGTTTTCAGGGTATGAAAAATAGCTGAGCATTGTGCTTTACTGTTTCTGCAAAAGAATGGTATATCTAATTACCGAGGAGCTTATAAAACTGCATTCATGTACACATTGTAGAAAAAACTGTGTAGAGATTCAAAGAGTAAGGCTAAGGAGGAATCAACAAACCAACTGTATGTTCATTGGTTAAGAATATTGGATAGTGCCATGACTAGTGCTTTGATGTGAATGCTCAGAATCCTTTTAATGAGGCTACAGGAGTGTTCCCTTTCAAACTGTACTGTGGCTGACTGTGTAACCTCTTCAACACAATGAGATCCAAACAAATGCAACCTGGAAAAAAAGGGTGACTACAAACCATAGACTTTATGCAAGATTAATCAAACGTATTTTTAAAACAAATACTTAAATGTGGGCAAGTGTTGTGGATGAGTTATTTGGTTCATATGGAGCATGTACTGTTACTGGCATCATTGTATAATTGTAATGAAAAGTAAATCACAATACTTGCCTCTAACCATAGCCAAAAACTAATATCCTACCCACAGTATTTTCAATGCAGTACCTTTATGTGCCTGTGCATGGCTAAATGATTTAAATTTTTTTTTGCTTTGAAATGTGAAATACAGGATATTATTTCACACTGTGCATGTACTTAATTAGCAGGCCAGGAACTGTATTATCTTTTTGTAAATTCAATTGAGATTTTTCTCCGTAGTAGGGCTAACATTTTAAAGAGAATTTTAAGCTGCAGTCAACCCTAGCTCATCTGGTTGTAGAGCTACACTGATATTAATATGTCAGGGATCAAGAATTAAATGTTAGACTCTAGCAGCTGCATGTCACAGGAACTCTGTGTAGATGTAGGATCTAAGAACAATCTTGTTCCCTCTGATAGCATGAAGAAAAGCCTGATGATTAAACGTCTCAAGCTTTTACTTACAGTTGTTATTGTAGTGTAAAAATTAAGGTTAACTTCAAAGAAGTATTTAAACATTTTAGAGTGTGATTAGTCATCCTTTGAATGTCAAGCAGCTAATCATTTGCTTAAAGGTAGACACATCTTAAATGGCTTGAAACAATGGGAAATTAGTTAGAATTAATTCAAAGATTATTAGTGAAATAACTTGAGCAGAATTGCTTCCAAAATCATAGATGATACTAACAGGAGGACTGGTCAGCTCTGTCCTGGACCACCAAATGAGATTCAGACAGCAAACTGTGTGCTGTGGATAGGGGTAAGACAAAGATGCCCACACTTAGGTATGAAACTGAACTCATCACTTGCTCCTACAATATCTCTTCTCCTTTTTTGTATGGGTCCCCATATGGAGGACTGCCTTTGAATACAGAGGAACTCCACAGATGCCCTACTGCTCTTGAGAGAACATGAGATACCAGCCAACTGCATCTCTTGCATGAAACCCAGGAATAGAGAAGTGACTTTGGTGCTTGTCACTAGCTACTGCATGCGTATTTTCAGCACAGAGAAGAAACTGCAGGGGCACATATGTGATACAGGTGTCAGAGTAGGGATTTTCAGAAAGGATAAAAATGTGAGTGTGATGCAAATTTAAAAAAAAAATCATAAACACCTAAAAAATTGTAAAATGAAGTTTTAATATTCCAGATGACTACGATATTGGCTTTGCAAAGCATGGGTTTGGTAATAGAGAGTATCAGGGGTGGCTTCTGTGAGAAACACACAGAAGTTTCCCCTGTGTAGGGCAGAGGCAATGCAAGTCAACTCCAAGAGGCATCTGCTGCTGGCCAAGACCAATCCCATCAACAGCGGTTGCCCCTCTGGGATAACAGATCTCAGAAGAGGAAAATCTGCTGTAAAATGACAGTTTCAGCTGGAAAAGAGAGAAGTGAGAACAACTGAGAAAAACAGCTCTCCGGACACCAAGGTCAATGAAGAAGGTGAGGGAGGAGGTAGTCCAAGGTCCAGAGAGGTGCTCCAGAGCAGACATTCCCCTGCAGACCATGGGGAAGACTGTGGTGAGACAGGCTCTCCCCCTGTGGCCCATGGATATCCACTGTGAAACAGAAATCCACCTGCAGCTTATGGAGGACCCCATGATGGAGTAGGTGGATGCCCAAAGGAGACTGACCCTATGGGAATCCCATGTTGGAAGTGGCTCTTGGTAGGACCTGTGGACCTATAGAGAGAGGAGTCCATGCTGGAGCAGGTTTGCTGGCAGGACATGCAATCCCATGAGGGACTCACACTGTTCTGAAGGACTGCACCCCATGGAGGGGACCGACTCTGGAGCAGTTGTGAAGAACTGCAGCCTGTGGGAAAGAGAACATGAACTCTGCAATAGGGACATTATTGAGGAGTGTCTCCCATGGGATGGACCCCACACTGGAGCAGGGGAAGAGTGTGAAGAGTCATTCCCCTGAGGAACAAGAAGCAGCAGAGGCAACGTGTGATGAACTGACCACAATCCCCATTCTATGTCTCCCTGCACCACTGGGGGAGAGAAGGGAGAGAAAATCGAGGATAAAATTGCTGGGGGGAAGGTATTTTTAAGATTTGGTTTTAGTTCTCATCACCCTGCTGTGATTTGATTGACAATAAATTAAACTGATTTCCCCTAGTGAAGTCTGTTTCACACATGATGATAACTCTTGAGTGATCTCTGCCTCTCCTTATCTCAACTCACAAACCTATTATATTTTCTCTCCCTAGTCCAGCTGAGAGGGGAGTGATATAACAGCCTTAGTGGGCTCTGAGTGTCCAGCCAGGGTCAGCCCACCACAAATGTGTATATAAAAATATGTCATATTGCTACACTTCTTTAACTTTTCAACTTACCTCTAGAGATAAGGAGTTGACCTCTCTGATGGCTGTTGACATTTGTTAGAAATCCATTCCATTTTAATACTTCATGTTTTCCTCAGGCATTTCCTTCAAGAGACATTTAGACATCTGCTAGTGTCTTTGGTGGATTTCCAGCTTTCAAATCCATATGCTGAGACATAAATAGTACTAGAGTTGAAACAAACAAGCGTTAGGTGCATTATGAAAATTCCACCAGGAACCTTTCAGCATTGTGATGATTCTAAAACAAAGTTTAGACCTCTTGCCTACAAATGCTGACCTTAGTACAAATTGATGGAAATCAAATACTTAAGCACCTTAATTTTAACAAGTTTTCACCAGGGACTGGGTATTTCAATCTATGGTGTGACTTTGAACAATCAGCTAATGTCTCACAAGTCTGCTTTGAGGATTGACAACAGTCAGAGGAAATGGTACAGGTGCATGTACAAGACTCATTGCCAATTTGTATAACACAAAAGTGAAAAAATATAATTCTCAAAATTCCGAAGGAGAGTATAAATTAACTCAGGCAAAAATTTCAGCATATGGAGACTAATGGATTTGATAATAAAGATCACTGTACATTTAACTGATAGCCTGAGATACAGGTTGCTTTATCAAAACATGAGTTCTAATGTACATTATTAACTTCTTAATAATGTAGGCTGCGATTTACATTGCCAGCATTTTTAACAAGATTTAGCCTAATCCTGAATTATACTGCTGACAAATCAATCCACACAATTTATATCTCTATGAATGCTTGCAAGAGACTAAAGGAAACAGAAGTAGAAATTCTATTTTAGTACTGCAAAAGCAAAGTGGATGAAATATTTCATATCTGGCTCTTATAAGCAATTACTTCTCTGATTGTCAAGGGGCAAGGGTGTTTGATTTTGGGTGAAAAGTGGCTAGTAACCAGTCTGATGAACAGCAATATCAAAATCTAAAGAAATAAAACATTCAGGGCCGTCAAGACATTGCCCCATTTGCCTGACAGCCTCCCTTCCTCTGAATACATATGGAAATACTTCACCCAAGACATAGAAATGTAAAATGAATAAGAGATCTTAACTATATTCAGAACTCAGCAAAACTCTCTGATTGCAGTAAAGTTGTAGAGTTTTCAGTTTAATAAACACCTTATCCTTCATTTATCTTGACATTTTCTGCATTCATTATAACATAAACATTTCACATCTGCTCTATCAGCCACTTCTGTGCATGCA
>NW_008678809.1:71479-85647 GCF_000695815.1 Acanthisitta chloris
TTAAAGGCAGTCAAAGGGAAGAGAACTTGAGCAAATCTCAGAAACTCAGATGTTACAAAAGTCCAGTGACTCCCTTTGTATTAAATATATGGGTATCACTGAAAATATTTCTAAAAAGTATCATCTCAAAAATACCCTAATCAGAAGTTACTTATATTCTATACTCAAAAAGAAAATTTTCTTTGTATCCCTGAAGCACATTCATAACAGGGGCACATAAGAGAACTTGAGCAAATCTCAGAAACTCAGATGTTACAAAAGTCCAGTGACTCCCTTTGTATTAAATATATGGGTATCACTGAAAATATTTCTAAAAAGTATCATCTCAAAAATACCCTAATCAGAAGTTACTTATATTCTATACTCAAAAAGAAAATTTTCTTTGTATCCCTGAAGCACATTCATAACAGGGGCACATTTTTTAAAATATCTTCTAGTTTTGTGCATTGCATTTGCTAAAACATAAAAGTTCATTGAAAAAACAAACAATGTTTTGATATAGGCATTTCAAACTTAAAATATTTTTATAAAACAAATTGCATTTGAAAGCTAAAGCAACTTTATTGTACTCCTCTTTCCTAACAGACTTGCGATTTTTCCTTTCTGCTTGTGATGACAGAATATAATTACTAGGTTTTCTGATAGCAATCACTGCATGCCAAAGTCTTGTTGGTTTTTGTTTGTTTCCTTGTTTGCTTTTCTTGAAGGACAATCTGTTTCTATGAAAATATGACACTGTCTGTCATAGACATGTTTGCAGTCAATAACAAACCCACCACACTGAAAGAAACACTTGCTGTGAAATTTTAACGAAGTGCCTTACTTTGTTTATTTGTTTGCTTTATAAAATCACACACCACCATAATATTTCAAAATCAGCTCAATGTTGATAATAGCTTCGCAAAAAAAGCGTGTTCAAAACGAGTTTTCAAATGCAGAAAGAGCAAAAGGACTGCTAAAATAAAATTACCTGGAAGTATTATGAGGCATGAATGAAGTGTGCAGAGAAGTAATAGAAGAATTCACAGAATTACCTAAACAATTGAAACAGAGTTGTTGATATGTGACAAGAACAATTTACATGAAATGAAGTCTCAAATAAATCTATTGAGAGTTACAAGAGAGTACAATACAATCAGGATTTTATTTACAAAATATGCACATTCAAAATAAGCTCACCAGTCCACAGAAGGTTGAGATCTTTATTGCTCACCACTAAAAAAAGAGTAAATAGATTTAGATAATATTTTTTACTTGCAAACTTTTAATCTAGGTTATGGTGTTTCCTTTTTTCTAATTTTTTCTTTCCTTTTTGTTTTTGTTTTAATAAGGGTGCACTACCATTCATTTAAAAAAAAAAGTTGCTTTCTTCTTCAAAAAAATAAAAAGTTTACTAGAGACCAAAACATTTGAGAAGGCAAAATTTTATCTTAATTAAAATAGATGCTTATAAATGTCTACTCCATTGCTTATTCCTAATTTAGCCTTGAAATAAGAAGAGATTCAGATTCCAACTTTTGCCAACTTTGCAATGCAGCATACATTTGAAGCAGAAAGAAAATGCAGCTGTGACTTATATTGCTTAAAGTAGCAAAGTAACTTGAATTTGACCTTTAAATTAAACTATTAAAAGCAAATATCAATGATTCGTTTCCAAACCGTTATCTCTTCAAGGCTCATTTCTAAAGAGGTTTTCTGCTTTTCATTGAAATTCATTTATGTCCTTGGTCATATCCCGTAAACTTCCCCACAGAATAAAAGCTCAAATGTAGTTTATCATTATGTCCTTCAAGTTCCTGAACCTCTAGGTGAACATTGGTGGAACAAAGTCCCTCTCACTGTAAATGAAGAGCAGGTTCAGGACCACTTGATGAGGTTGAATAGCCACAAGTTTATGGGGCCTGATGAATGCATCCCATCAAAAATGCCTGATGTTGTTTCCAAGTCACTCTCCATCATATTTAAAAGGTCATGACGGTCAGGCAAAGTCCTTACTGACTGGAAACAGGGAAACATCATTCTTACTTTTAAAAAGGGGAGAAAGTAACATCCCATGATCTGCAGACCTGTGAGCATTGCCTTAGTGCTTGGAAAGTCATGGAACAGATCCTCATGGAAGCAATGTTGGGGTGCATGCAAGACAAGGAGGTGATCCAAGACAGGCACCATGGCTTTACTAAGGGCAAATTGTGCCTGATCAACCTGGTGTCCTGTTAGGATGGAGTGACTGCAATGGTTGACAAGGAAAGAGCAACCCATGTCATCTACCCAGACTTCTGTGAGGCCTTCAACATGGTCCCATGCGGCATGCTTATTTCTAAATTGCAGACACATGGACTTGAAGGGTAGACTATTAGGTGATTAACAAATTGGATAAATGGAACAGACAAAGAGTTGTGGTCAATGTCTCTATGTCCAGGTGGACACTGATGACAAGTGCTGTCCCTCAGGGCTCTGTCTTGGCACTGGTGCTTTTTGATATCTTTAGCAATGACAGCATGATTGAGAAAACCAGCAGCATATTGGACTGAATCACAAGAAGCACGGCCGGCATGTAGAGGGAGGTGACTCTCCCCCTCTACTTTGCCCTCATCAGGCCCCACCTGGAGTACTGTGTCCAGTACTGCATTTCTCACTTGCTTAAATCTGTTACATCCTTTTGAAATCCTGACGAACAGTTTGTGTGTTTCACAAAGTATTACTTTTGTTTAGATATTTTCGCTGCTAGCAGTGTAATGATAGACAGAAAGAAGAACACTTTCTTGTATTTCCATTTCCACTGAAGGTGATTAAAAACTAATTGTTTGTCATTTTGTGTAACTGTAGTTTTATGTGTTGAAAATGTACATGACAAAATAAAGGATGGTTTTGATAAAAGCATAATATATTCAAAGTATAGAATATGATCAACAGTGTAGATTGAAAGAAAAAGAAATTTATGATAGCAATGCAATTTGATATGAATGTGACTAGAAAGTTTTCCAGCTTTGCCTTATCTCAGAACTAGTTCACAAATATTTTGTTTTGAGGGGCCAACCTAGTCTCATTAGTTATGAGTTAAATTCAAACAGTTCAGAAGTTGAATGTTTCTGTAAGCTATCTAAATCACTTGAGACAGGGACATGCAGGTAATATTCTCCTGAGTATAGACTGATTTTTAAGCCTGTCAGAATGCCTGTGTCCTGCCAAAATAATAGACAGATCACTTTTTTTTTTTTCACAGAAAAAAGAGGATGCACTGAAGTCAATGGAGTGCAGATTGTTACTCAAAACACTGAAACAGAAAAAGGGTGTCAAGTGTTAGTATTTCTATTTTAAAGAAATAGTTTCATAGAGATGCAACATTTTTTGAGACAAAAGGATTAAGAAAACAGAAAAGTAAAATATATTCTAAAATTTTCACTTTTCTCATCTCATACTTGGAATACATTCCATTAAACTTCTAAAAGCAAATACTTCAGTGTGCATACCTACAAATCTTCATGGAATTTTAGGAATGAAATCCTTTAATACAGATAACATTTGCAACTGTGGATCCAATCAAATTTATATACTTAATGAAAATATGGATAAAACTCCCTAAATTTGGAATTGGCTTCAGCCCATGCATCCCAAGAGCTGGTTCAAAAGTGTTATAGGAAGTCCACAAAACAATTCTGTAAAACATTCACAGCCAAATCCATCCACATATACTTCCCCATGTGCAACTAACTAACCAATCAACCAATCTGGGCAGATTAAAGTTAGTAAACATATATTAAAAGTTATGCCTAAATTTTAAGTGGTTCTGTGTGACAGCAAGTTCTTTATATGAAGAACACTATGGTTTCGGATACCACTATGTCAATATTACACTGCACAGTAAGGTGGTATACTCTCAAATGTGTATATATACAACCATAGAATTTAAAAGTGTGGAACAAATACTGCTCTAATTCCCTCCCCTGACCCTAATAGTCCTTCAGCTATACTGCCTAACTTAGGCAATAGCTTCTTGGTCCAAGTTCTGTTCTTTTCAGTCCTTTGCCCCCTTGAAAAATGAGCTTGTCATGTTTTCTGTCAGCAGTAAAGTGGATTTGTACAGAAAAGTACTTCAGAAATTCTTGAGTGAAAATTAAAAAAACAACAGAAGATTAGGGACCAGAAGGGCATTTAAACAGAATTTAATAGCTAGAATAATTCTGTTCTCTTTCAGTATTTTATGCATAGTTCTATAGTGAAATATTTGGGTGCAGTTAACTGCAACTTAGCTTCTGATATTATTCCTCTGAATCTGTAACAGTGTAAACTCTGCCATTGGATATCAATGACATCTAAGAGAATCCAGTCCAAAACTCATCTTTAGCTTATTTCTTCCTATTTCTGTCATTTTAGTTTACCCTTCAAAGAACGAGTGAAATCTGTGTTGGAGAATAGCGTTTTGTTTGTTTTTGGTTTTTTTTACCTTTATGAGGTTTTCCTTGGCACAAATGTAGCAATGTTTTTCACACAAAAATAAGAGCCCCAGTTGAGAAAATTATTTACTTCATTTGGAAGAATGTTCTTTAGGGTCATATGCTGGAGTCAGATCTTGATCTCTGTCTAATTCTGTGGTGATCCTTAGGTGCCTGTTTTATTATAATTTGTAATGCTAAGCAGCTTTACATACCCCTGCTCTTTGGTGGCCAGATACTTCTTTTGTTACAAGTGCAATGTTTCTTACAGTAAGAATTTGTTCATGTGAATATATTAAGAGGAGAGTGGTTGATTGATATAGTTCAAGTCGTCCTGCTCTACCCTGTCCTGGTGAGGCCTCAGCTCTAGTACTGTGAGGTCCTGGTTCCTGGCAGGGACATTCCAGGAGCCTGAAGTCATCCTATACCACCACGTGGGTATTCAGGTGGGCATTGGGGTTTTTTTTGGTTCAGAGGGTGTGTGGGGTATGCAGTTGGTCAACACCAGGCTCTGATTTGTGAGCAGTGGTGTTTGAATCATTTGCTTGTCTTGTACACTCTGTTATTTGCATAGTTGTTGTTACTGTTCATTTGCTTATTTAATTGCTGTTTTTTTAGTAAATTATTCGTAACTCAACACCTAATCTTTACCTTATGTGCCTCCAGTTCTTCTCTCCATCCTGCTGCAGGGGAGGTTGGGTGGCAGGGGGAATGAGAGAGTGGTATGTGGTCTAGAGTGTTTCAATGGGAACATTCAGTTGGGGATTACTGTTCTTAAACCATGATGTGTGCAGCTTTGGGTGCCACAATAGAAGTAAAATACAAAGCTATTAGAAAGCATTCAAAGGAGGGCTACCAAGATGGTGAAGGGCCTAAAGGGGAAGCCATATGAGATATGGCTGAGGTCATTTGGCTTGTTCAGCCTGGAGAAGAGGAGCCTGAGGGAAGTATAAAATTTCCTCAGGAGGGGAAGAAGAGGGGCAGGCACTAATCTGTTCTCTTGGTCACCAGGGACAGGATCTGAGAGCATGGTATAAAGCTGTGTCTTGAACTCTGCCTGTCAGAGTTCAAGAAGTGTTTGGACAACACCATCAGGTGTCCAAATCCCCAAATCACTATTTTGGAGCTCTCTCTGCAGAGCCAGGAGTTGGACTTGATGATCCTTGTAGGTCCCTTCAAACTCAGGATATTATATGTTTCTATGACTCTTAGTTGTCACATGGCTACATATTTACCATAGAGCCACCCATTGAAAACCCTGATTTAGCAAGCATTACCTGAGTATATGAAGACAAAGATAGGTTGCCCTAAAATAAATGTTTTTTTCATTTTCTTATGAAAGTATACAGCTTTCTTTTTCTTTTTTCCTTTTATCTTTATCATATGGACAAAAGTTGTCCCAACATACAGGAAAAAATTTGGGACTTGAGATGCTACAGCAGCCCTGGCGTCAAACAAATGTGATGCTGTTTGATGCTGCACATACTTGGAATGTCAATACAGCATGAGAGTAACGCTCTAGGGCTGCCAGCTTGCTAACAAATATTGGCAAACAGTTAAATCTGCTTCACTCAAACTATACAGTAAATAAATTTACTTTGGCATTCCTTGCTGATGTTTTGATTTTCTTTGCACACTTTATTTATGCATTGGTACTGCAAAACTGCATGGGGTGTTTAAACTTTAAGACATACTATGTAATCTTTTGAAAAAATTCATTAACTTGCATATGGTAAATTAATCAATTCATACAGTTCAAAATACTGCAATGAAATGGCTTTTCAGCACATGATGTAGTGTCCTGCAGAGTATCAGCAGTAGGAAATGTATCCTTAACAGCATGTATATTAAATTTCTAGGAATACAGTATTTGCTTTGAAAATTTAGTCTCTATGTCTGTCTGTGTTTCAACAAGAACAATGTAATTTGGATTGATGATTGCTCATTGTCTTAGTTTAGAAAGACAAGAACTATTCAGATTTAGATTTCCAGAAGTATTTCACTGACGCTGTGTTTCTATTTCATTCAAGGACTGCAGTATCTGTTGGCAAGTATCTATTCTGTGTACCATTATAAAATCTATTTTATCCTAACGTTTTACCATACATTTAATTGCCATTTCATTTAGGGTAATTTCTTACAGAAAACGGCTATAAAATTTAACAAGCAATGATAACTTTCTTAGTTTCAGTTAACCAAGACATGAAATTTGAATTTAATTCCTGTTATATAATTAATTGTCCTTGAAACTGAAGAAAGAACAGCAAGATACAGGGAACTAGATTTTAAGAGAGTATGACTTCATTGTATTTCAGGTTGGGGAAATATCAGGCAGTAAGCCAGTCATTATAGGCCATTCCTCCTTCACAGCTTTGCCCAAGGCAGGTCTCTGTAGCCAGATAGTCTCCTTCATCCTCCATCTCACTGTATATAAGAGCTGCAGCTGTGCACCTATTTCTCTCATATTGCATAAGGTTGAAAGGGCAAGGAACAGATTACGGATTTTTATTAAATACTAATCACTACTCCCACTTTTGGTGGATACTTTCTCTGCCTCCTCAGAAAAATGTTTTTCTGTTATCTTAAAATCATTTACTTATATGCCTTGTAATAAAGCTATTGGACATTGTACTTCCGCACCCCCTTCCAAGACATTTGCAGAAGACAAGATATTTGTGGAAGGCAAGATATTTGTGGAAGGCAAGATATTTCAGGAGATCATCTTGGCTAGACGGGAATGTCATGACTCAGTTACAGCACAAGAAAATTTCTACAGGTGGCAGAAAAAGGGACATGTTATAAAAGAAGAAGCATTGCCCAGGTCATACAGTAATGGTGTCAAGAAAGCCAAAGCTCAGCTGGAATTGAGACTTGCAGAGAACACTGCGGGCAACAAGATGATCTTCCACCACTGCATTATTTCAAGCAGCTGAGTAAGGAAAATAGAAGCCTATTGTTCAGTGAGCATGCTGATGTGACTGTGGGCATAGACTACACTGAGGTACACAGTGCCTTCCTTACCTGAGCTTTTGCAGGAGAGATCTCACAGATACCTGTCCTGAGAGGCAGGATTCAAGGAGGAAAATGAACTGATGTGGATAACAATTGGATCAGAGATGACTGGGAAGATTTCAACCCATGAAGGCCCCTCATGCTTCACTCCAAGAGAGATGGCCAAAGTCTTTACAGAGTCTCACTCTGTCGACTTCAAAAGAATTTGAAAATTGGAGAGGCCATTGACAACTGGAGAAACACAAATGCTGCATCCATTCTCTAAAAGGGGCAATAGGATGATACAGGAAACAATAAGCTCATCAATCTCACTTTAGCCCTTGGAAACATCTTGAAGCATGTGTGTGAGAAAAACTGGGATATTTTTCAGCCATCCCTCTTGTCCTTCAGCAAGTAACAAAATATCTTAGGAGGGTTGATTGTTAATGAACAATTGTAATTGCAAGAAAAATTAATTTGGTTCCCACACAAATAACTGATGGATTTCCCATAGCTGTTAAGGAGGAGATCCAAACTAAAATTACTTAGTCTTTTTACTTATATTTGTGATTTTTGTATCACAAGCATCTTACTAGTCACCTGATTCATTAAAGAGCAGCAGGTGAATTCACCTTCTGGGAGGTCCTTTGATCTCAAAATAATCACTCAAGCTTTGCAAGGAATTATTCGCTTCAAATATTTCTACTAAAAGTTGTTCACAACAAAAATATTGCTCAATTACACAGGCACAGGCAGATCACTTTTTGCCATTTTTTAATTCAGATGTAATACAAAATCTTTGGGATTATGAAAATAAATAAAATGATGGATTTCCCTGCTTTCTTAAATGAATAAACCATAATTTTGTTTTCTTTTGAACTTACTCTGAATTTAGTGCATAAAAAATAGGAAAAATGAAGTCTGAAAATTTGATTTAGGTGATTGTGTTTTTGCCTGGCTCAAGATTTTGCTTGCATTTTCGTTTTTATTTCACTGTATAAAAAAATTGAATTTCAATGCCAGTTTTATTTGTATAGGAAGCTTTGATCTGTTTATGTAGTAATTTTTAGTAAAACTTTGAACAATATAAAAACCCCACATCTCACAGATTAAATGTAACACTCCCTCACTTTTCTTTTCAATGAATCACAGCATTCTTTCTCATTACATCTGAAAAATAAAACAATGCTTTTTTTCTAAACAGTTGTAATAAAATAAAGCAAGAAGTGCTTGCTTAAAAAAAAAAAGGTTGAAAATATACGAAAAATGCAAGTAACAAAGATTTTTCGATCAGTTCCTTTTTGCCAATGTCATTGAAGAGTTTAGCCCATTCATTGGCTTTACATTTGATCAATGTGTCAAAATTAAACATCATTAATGTACTATGACAGTTAATTCCAGACCACTTTATTTTTCCTCCACTGACCTTACTAAAGTTACTGACTTCTGCCAGGGCGTTCAGACACTTAAGAAAATCTATTGGTGAATAATAGAACAGACAATGTTTTGTGAAGACACACCTATAGCTATCACACTTGCTGCTCAGAAATGACAGTATTTTGCCTAGTCTCTCTATATTCCTGCTTGTTTCATTAATGACAGTGAACAGTTGCCACATTCTCAGGAAAAACAACTTTCACATGAACAGAATAATAGAGCTTTAACAACTGATAAATAACTTCAGAGATTAAACCAAGCTGCAAGTAGCATAAGCCCATTAAAGAAGTCCACAGCACGAATATAATAAGATTTTGTGCAACAGTTATAGGTCAGAGAATGACAGTCATGAGAATAATTTTAATGCTATGAGAGTTGCTGTAATAGCCATTTTTTTTGATGAAGAAAAATCATTTGGTGTTTTATAAGACAGTAACAGCATTTTAACACAGATCTGCAAGTATTTGACGTGTCCTGCATATTTTCCAAATTAATTGAATTGATAATATCAGATTATAGCTATAAATTTAATATAAAACTCATAAGAATAGTCATAGAGCTAAGAAATTATTAAGCACATGAGAAAGGTATTGACTGGACAATTTTACACCGTGTCAGATTTTTAATAATGGGCTGAGTCCCCAAGAATTAAGATATCTGTAATATCAGCAACAAAGCTGAATAAGAAGATAGGTACCAGCTGCCTTCTGATCAGAGGGAAAAAAATTGTTGGAGACCTGCAGTAAGCAACTTGCTCTTCAGATTTGAGAGGTCTGACAAAGAAAAGCTCTCCAAGCATGAGAGCTCACTGCTGTTAACCTGATTGGCCTGGAACAAGGAGCAATTCAAGTAAGCCACCTATAAAAAATGTCAAGTTACTCCAGTCAGGGGAGGCAAATCAATTGCAATGATAATACAGAGATCATGCTTTGAATGATGTAGTGTTATTTCATTGCATGTCTGTGATGGTATGAGAATCTATTGGAAAAGAAAGTGAGTGAAGGCTGAGTAGATCTGAGAAGCATGGAGTAAATCTCTATTGAGCATATCTAAATTGTCACCATCCTGTGGGCATCAAAAGGGGTTACAGATCAGTGAAAACTCATTCAAAATAGAAATGTCTGATATTTTTCTGCATATAAGTTGTTCATTAGCTGATAGCATGGGCACTTTGTGAAGCCTAATAAGCAGAGAAAGAATAACTTGGGATTAGTAGAATTTCAGTGCTCCAACCTAATTGTTTCTCTCTTATTTTCAACCAAAAATATGTTTAAGACCAGTAGACTGCAGAAATTTTTCCTGTTTCATTCCCCACTCTGCTCCCATGTGCTGACCCAAACAATTAAGAACACCTTTCAGACTGTGTGTATTACTCAGGAGAATACATCTTTCCTCTTAAGAGGGTCAATCTTCATAAGTCCTTGGATTTAGAAAAAAACCCCTTGTTTTTCACCGGAAGAAATATTTTTACTTAATTTATTGTGGAAACTGGAACCTCTGTGTGAAAGCACTACTTTATACAAGAATAATTCTGAAGAAACAGTCTCTGCTATGGGATTCTTCTGTGCTAAAAGACAACTCATGCAAAAAGTTTTGACAGATGGCTGCTATTTAATTTGAGATTCCTGTGGTATAACTTGCAGAAATATACTGAACTCTTATCTTTGATGTTGGTCGCTGAAAGCTCTACTCTGAACACAAAGTACTGAACAATACTACTATGGATCTTTTGTGCTCAGAATCATTACAAATGTTTAAAAACTTGAGCTTTAAACTTGCTTTGATATAATTTCTCTGGAATAGAAAATGGGGATAATAATTCTTCACCTTACATGGACGTTCTGAAGATGGGTGTTGGAAAGGAATAGAACATTGACACTGAAGCACCTGAGAAGGAATCATTATAAAAGAGCACAAAACCAAACACAACAGAAAAACCAAACTCAGAGTTAGTTTGCATTTTGTGGTAATTTATATGACTCAAACTAAGTAATATATGTGAAAGATATGAAAAGGAAAAAGATAAGCACAGAAAAATAGCTATTATATTATAGCTATTATAGTGTGAAATATACCATGGAATCAGATCATTAAAAATTTATCATTGTTGTGAAAATATATGCAATCAGATACATGAAATTATGTTGCATTTTCTCTCACTTTTGAGTTTTTGATTACAAACAACTTACTTTAAATTTATAAAAAAGTTCAGTATTAGGAAGTATCTAAAGGTGCATATCAAAATAATGCAAAAAAATATCGAGACTTTTGTTTTAATAGGTAGGTTATTATTTTCAGCAATTCATAATAGGTATTTCTGTTTCTTGGTGTTTTGTATACCTTTGCACAAGACTTCAAACTGGAACAGAGTTCATATATGAAGTGAAAATACACAGTTAAATCAAGCACCTCATTATAAGTACTGAACTTAATTTTACATGCTTGATTATTCAGGTATCCAAAGGATAATTTAATGTTCATTCAGGAATAATTTATTCAGTCAGACATAAACTTAATAAGCAGCAAGTTAAAACTGTTTTACAGACTGTTAATAGTCATTTGAGGTATAGGGATAAAGCAATGAAGCAAATCAAACTGATAATTTGTGACAAGTCAAGCTCCTTAAAATTGCTAAAAAAAGACAGGGTAGTTTGGACAAAGCACTTGAAATATCAAGTCTGTCATCAGTATTCCTAATGTGCCGTGTGTAGTCACTACAAAAATGCAGAAACAGTCTCTATAAATAGAATTAAAATCTAGCAGAGTTGTTACTTCTAGGTACAGGTATGAGTGGTTTGTCACAGAAAAAAAGAATGGCTGATGTTGGAAGAGGCCTCTGGAAGTCATTTGGTTGAACATCTGCTCAAGCAGGACCATCTATAACCAGTTTCCCAGGTTCATTTTCAGATTACTTTTGAATATCTCTAAGGCAGGAGACTCTACAACCTTCCAGGCCAACCTGTTCCACTGCTTGGTCACTGTCACAGTAAGAAAGCATTTTCTGGTAGATCAAGCCCCCTGTGCTTCAGTCGGCCTATTGGTTCTTGTTCTGTCACTGGACACCACTGAAGAAGGGTCTAGGTCCATCCTCTTTGCACCCTCTCTTCAGGTGTTTGTGCATATCGATAAGATTCCCTGTACCTTTTCTTCGGGTTTAACAGTTCCAGCTCTCTCAGCCTGTCCTCAGATGAGTGATGCCTTTAATAATCCTTTTGTCGGTTCACTGGATGCAGCTTTAGTTTCACAACTTCAGCATTATTAAATATAGCAAATTTTGCACTTTAATTTCCTTTAAGTCTTTAATTTCTTTGTTTCCCTTCCCCTATTATCATGAAATCTGAGAAATTCTTGGTAAGTCAGACTTTCTAAAAAAAACATTGCTTTCAAGTAAACACTATTGTCCCATCCTCTTCAGAGAAAGAAAGGCAGTGTGTGTCTAGGAAACTGCTTTATTTGGTTTTAGCTAGTTTGTTTTGCTTTTGTTTTTACTTGCTCTTTTCAGATTTAATAATTTTTTGACTCTTTAGTGGTAAGTGGGTTTTTAGAGCACCTATGCTTGATATTCCCTTTCTCTCAGACAGGATGGATAGTTAACAGACAATGTAATCTGCAATCTGATTCACAGTGTCTTGGTTTTGGTGACTTTTCTCTGCTTTGAAGGAACACAATGACCTTGTCAGCTTCTTCTACTGCAAATCGGAACAGGAATACAGAGGTTAGTCTTAACAGTGTAGCCAATCATTGCAAAATGGATAATATTAAGATTTATTATCGTTACTTTAAATGGAATGTCACTTTGAGAATTTATGTTCACATTTGTCTTAATGTGAAGCATATTTCCGTAGTTTTTCTTCTCAGAAGCATCATAGCTTGCAATACTTCTTGTGCTACAGAATGAATAAGGTTTCTGTGAATTGTGAAAAGCCAAATAGCATTTGACTGTCCACATGTCTTCTTTTAAAATTTTCTGAAGTTTCCATTCTTACTTTATTCACTTCTACCCACAGAGGAAAACCAACATTTTTCCCCAAAAAAATAGTTTCTCTAATTTTTCTCCTTTTTCCTGGCTTGTACTGAAACATGTCTTTAATTCCCTACTCTCAAGTACATCACAATTCCTTATTAATTGAACTATACCACTGAAATGATACAAAAAAATGTAAGAGTAAGAAAGAAGAGACAAAGAACCTGACCCACAGAACTGAAATGGAGAAGCTGGAGAAATAAGAGAAAGAAAATAAGCAACAAAAATGAGAGCATCATAAGTCACCCAGAAAGTAAGAATGAAGATGTATTAAGGAGCAGAGAAGTCTGAAATAAGGCAGCTGGAAAAGGTCAAAGGAACTATGGGCAATTCATACACCCTCAACATTCTTAATGGAGTGCAGACTCAGCAAGGTAGTGAAGCTGAGGCCTGAGAGAAACAACTGCCATCTAATGTGTTCCTTTCAGGTAATTATTCAAAAGGTATTAGTTGTCATCCTGGGGGAGTCTGTAAGCGTGTCCAATAGAGAAAGTTTTGGGAAGAAGAAAGGAGGACTTGGGTTATTGCTTTATTAGCAACCACAATTAAAGTGTGAAGCTTCATTATATACTAGATCAAAAAATGTTATGATAAAACATACCCCACATTAGTATTTTAAGAAGAATAATGCATTTTGCCAAACCCTAATATAAAAACACTTATGAAAATAATAAAGTTTGTGGAATTAATTCTGAAAACCTTATAACTTATGGTGATTTAAACATTTGACAGGGTCAACTCAGCAGGGGATGTTCACTGGTCCATAGGACTTTCCATAAAGGCTCTCTATTACTTCGTATCGGCAGACTTCCATCTTTGTCTCAACATAGCTAGCATGCTCAGACACTACATCTTAGGGTTTGTACCATGAGTCTTTATGAATCTGATGGCAATGCTCATCCAGTTAGTTTGGAAGTGACCTTGTAAACTGCACAATGTGTATGATGATGCCTTGGCTGACTTTGTCCATCCACCCTGGGGCTCCCAGGAAAGTCTTTTTTCTTGTGTTGTCCATGCAACAGTCCTCTGGTTGCTGTTTTGCTTTTGTTTATTTTGCTTTTTGTCAAAGGTGAATTCCAAGCAGCAATTTAACTAGTCTCTGGACTTCTCACTTTTAAGCATCCAGTTCCTGATATCCATATATTCTTTTCAGATCTTTGATTACAGAATCTCTTGAAAGTCCTATGTACTTATGCCTATTTCTGTGCAGAAACCAGAAACAAATATATTCATGTCACTGCACTGTAGATAAAAAATACACAGTGTCTGACAATTGTTTGTAG
>NW_008678809.1:85669-118464 GCF_000695815.1 Acanthisitta chloris
CTTGAAGACTGTAAGAGAACAGTGTAGAAATTATATGTGTACTTTCATTTGTTACTGAAGACTGTATTTTCCTTGATGAAGAATGAATGCCAGCGTACTGAAATGGAACAACTAATGTTAGACAGTTACATTCAGAAGAGAAGCAAAGTTAAAATTCTCAGTGTTTGGATTAATCTTCTTTAGAGTAATGTTTCAGTCAATGTTAGGCAGAAGAATTAGAAAAGAATGTCTCTCCTTTTTACATTTTTATTCATACTTTTAGCTGACTGGTGAATAACCTCTTAGGAGCTTAAAATCTGTAGTTGGGTACCTAAGACATCAATATAGATGTAGAAAAGGACCCAGGTCAAAGAATGTGAAGAAGTCCAGACAAAAAGATAGAACAATGCATATAGAAGAAAAAAAACCAACCAACCAAAACCAACCAAACAAAACCGCAAAGCCTACAACAAACAAACAAAGAAAAGAAACAAACAAACCAACCAAAAACCCCTCTCCATTTTATACTTAATTTTCAAGATCTTACTAAAGGCACATGTATCAGGGCCTTTCTTGTTTTTGACTAAATAGCTAGGCTGCTTCTGCAGCACAAAGCCTACAACAAACAAGCAAAGAAAACAAACAAATAAACCAAAAACCCTTCTCCATTTTAGATTTTCAAGATCTTACTAAAGACACATGTGCCAGGGCCTTTCTTGTTTTCGACTAAATAGCTAGGCTGCTTCTGCAGCCATTCAGCAGCAGCACTGAAAGCGTTCAATACAAACATCTGACTGAATTGACTGCACAGTTAAATGATTTGGCAAAATTTAATTTTCATTAAAAAATTTGATTGCATGCATTTTATTATCACTTGTGTGTGCCAATATCTGTCGAATGCTGCAATTCAACATTGAAGTATTTTCTGTCCTACAGATGTAATTCCTCTGAAAATATTCCCGTATTATGAATCTTCTGAAGTGTGTGTTGCTGAACCATGTTAAAGTTATTGTGGTGTTTAAAAATGCATGTGAGGGCTAAAACTGGATAACATCTTCTATGTGTGGGTTTTGTTTTTTTTTTTAAATGGGGTCATTCCTGTGTAACCTGTTCTAGGTGACTGATTTGGCAGGTGGGTTGGACTAGATGCTTTCCAGAAATCCTTTCCAACTCTAACAATTCTGTGGTCCTATTTATCAGAAGAAAATTTTGTGTACAATTTTTTAAAAATATTAATGCAAAATATTAAAAAAAATCAGTCTTTAAACTTCTCTTATAAATGTGAAATTTTGCATACAAATTTTTTTAAATATTAATGCAAAATATTAAAAAAATTCAGTCTTTAAACTTCTCTTATAAATGTGGCTCAAAGCCTCTAAATCCAAAACAGTTTATTTTATTTCACTTGAAGAAGAGTTTTTCAACTTACCTGAACTACCACTGTTGATTTTGACCAAAAGAAAAATCTTGCCTATATTTGTAGTCATGATACATATATATTCATACACAATATTATATACCTAGCAATTATACAACTGTTTTCCATCTACTCTCCCAGTTTATCCACTGTTCATCTTAAAAGATGATAACTTTATATTGCATCAGACAACATTCAAATGATTTCTGAAGCATTCCAAGGAGCCGATATAAGTGAGATGAGCAGATTTTAGGTGTCTAACCTACTTAGATGCACATCTAAACAACACATTAGAAGACTATGTTTGCATTCAGGCACATAGTTCTATTTTAAATCTGATTTTCAAAGAACATGATACACACCAGTGTTCTCAGAAACAGATAATGAGCAGAAGAATAATATTATGAGTTGCTATGCTCTAATAATGTTGCCTTGAGATAATAAAAGCCTGGAAAAATAAAATGTGAAATTGCAGGGGGATAATGAGAGGACAAACAAGGAGATCTAAGCTCCTTAGACAAAAGGCTTGAGCAGTAATACTATGTGGGATAGTTTTGAACTGAGAAACATGACAGTAAAACACTCCGACTGTCTCTTTTTTAAACACAATAGAAACCCTAATACATAAATAGAAAATAAACTTTAAGATCTCTGTCTCTTCTAAGCTCTCCCCTCATTAAAAGCCCAATAAGAGTTTTGATCTGTTGACACAGTATGAATAGAAGCAATAAAGATCTCAGCTGTTTCTGCCATTTATTTTACCAGTAACAAAGAAGTTGGATATAAAGAACATATATATGAAGAACTGATGGATTATTTAGGGGTAATAAATTAATAAACTTTTTATGACTAGCAATGGTAAGGTTTTCCACCCTGGAAAAATAAACATTCTTTTCTCAGCCTGAAATCAACACTGAAGCTGCCAATTTAAAGGTTAAGTTGGTGGTTTTCACCTTTAAAAATTCTTCTCTTCAGTAGTTCGAACCCCCACAAGATACACATGCATCCAACTCAAACTTACCACGAAAGGTCAAAATATTTTTAACTTCTCATTTAAACAAAAGTGGTGAGTTTAGTTCACAAAACAAAGCTACACAAATTTGTAGAAGCAAGAGCTCTATGAGTAAAATTCAAGTCTTAAATTAACGATCTTTTCTTTCCAATTTTCAGGGAGCAATACTCCCCAGATATAGTCCCAGCCTTAGACAGCATGCTTTACTTTATCTGTTAAAGTACATATTGAATTAATGAAGAGTATAGCAGTTATTAGCAGTGTCCACATGATTTGTGGCGAATCTGAAACAATGTAGAATTTATTGGACACCAAAAGAAGCTTGTTCAGGTTTACTAAAAGTGCCATGGTCCAGTGGAGCAAAGCAAAGTTCTGCCTGTATCTTCTGGTTTATAAATTTAATATTGGGTCTGTATAATTTCTATGTGAATCAAGTACACCAAAGTGTCAATTACTTTAACAGAATTTCCTTCATGTCTCATAATATTTTATCCACTGTCTCCATCAACACTGAAAATCAAGCATTAATAGACTTTGTAGCCTGAGATCCAATAAATCAGATTATCAGACTGCAATGGCCTTTATGGCCTTGGAGACATAATAGCCTTTTCCTTTCAGATCCCCAAAAGCAGTGCTTCCAGTAGGACTGAAAAGCTGGCTGAAGAGCTTCAGTTTTATCTTCAAAAAAGTAAAGGCAGGATTTTCTTTATGAATGATCCATTTTGTTCAGGTCATAAAAGATACGCAAAGAAGAGAAGTGCACAGAGATTCAGAGGCTTTATTCTACCAAGATTTTCTGCTAGTAAAGTTTTGACTTTTAAAATATCAATGACAAGTTTCTTGTCTTCTGCATAGCCAGTTCCTCAAAACTATCACCATTCAGATGAAGAAACTGGATAAATGAGACTGCCTACTTGAAGCAGATTTCCTATTTCATTTCAAGACAGCATTGCTGTTGAAAATTCTATATAGTCTCTGTGAATTTACTCTGGAAATCTATTTCCATGTCATAATTCTATTTTTTATTTTCAACAACTAGATAATTAATGGTGTTAACTGATCCCCTAATAAGGGCAACTATGGAGGAAGGCTTTCAATATAATGCTCCGGTGGGAAAATTGTAACCACATTTTTAATGACTTTTAAGAGTAGTAAAGAGGTATAAGGCATTACCATTAATATTTTGTAGCTTGTTACTGAAACTGAGTGGCTGCAAGAGTTGTTTTTTGGTGGTTTTTTTTCCGGTTCTTGAATATATGTAGAAAATAATAAATTAGTTCAATCTTGGGTTTTATAAAATCAGTGCTAACAGGAGTAAAATCATCATGCTGCAGTAAAGGAAGGTAATTGGCTTATTTACTCTTCAACAATACAGTTTATTTAAATAGCAGTACAGTATTGCCATTAACGTACAAATCAAGGTACTTCCTTCAACTCTTGTGTTGCTTTGGTGAGTGCCCAAAGGAGGCTGTGACCCCATGGGGAACTCTTGTGTTGCATTGGTGAGTGCCCAAAGGAGGCTGTGGTCCCATGGGAAGCCTGTGCTGGAGGAAGGCTTGTGGCAGGACCTGTGGAGCTGTGGCACCATGGAGAGGTTTGCTGGTAAGACTTGTGACCCCACAGGGGGATCCTGTCTGTACCTGAAGGACTGCACCCCATGGTAGGGGCATATGGTAGAGTGAAATTGAGACTTGGGAGAAGGGAGGAGTAGGGACAAAGTGTTTTAAGATCTGTTTCTATTTGTTATTAACCTACTCGATATTTGATTGGAAATAAATTCAATTAATTTCCCCAAGCTAAGTCTGTTTTACCCATGAGAGAAACTGGTGAGTTTCCTGTCCTTATATCAACCCACAAGCCTTTTATCATATTTTCTCTCCTGTCTTGATAAGGAGGAGGGTTGATCGAGCAGTTGGTGGGCACCTGGCATCCAGTCGAGGTCAATCCATTACAGACTGTCCTATCTTTTGACGAGGGGACAAAACATGTGCTTAAACTCTGACACCTGATTTTGAAAACGGTTTATACATAAACCTAGAATGTTATGTTCTACATACGTAATGCACAGCATATAATGCAATATTTGAAATTGCCATTTTCTTGACAATCACCTTATTAGCACAGAAATGCAAGATTTGTTTGAAAATAATGTGCAGGCAATAGAATATTTTTCCTTTAGACATAGAAGTGGCTACTTCTAAAGTCAGAGGGAGTCGCAGAATAGCAGAGATATGAACTCTTCATGCAAGATCCCCACTTCCACTTTTAGACTTTATCAAAACCCAATGTCTGAATTTCAAAAACATACATGAGAAATAATCTACCAAGTAATGTTCTTGATGGCATGACTGGCATGGCAATGAGTCACTAAATATATCTTCAGATTAATTTTTACAAAGGATTTGAAACAATCGTAAGAAGGTGAGGACAGATACTATCACTAGAGCATTTTTACTCTATCTTACTAAGATGTTTGCATCTTTTAAAAAATCTTCTTATGCTGATATATGTTGGTCATGTTTTTTTAAAGCTATATATGAACAAAAAGGAAGCAAGGCTTTGATACTGCAGAAGATACAGTGTTCTCTATCTTTTCCTTCTTTTAAGGGAGAACGTTTAACTCAGGAGGGAAAAGCTGGCAACAATGAAGTCAAAAGATGGAAAGCATTGGAGGCTAGATCATATCCTCTTCCCAGACGTACACTAAATGTGGCTATTAACTCCAGGAGTCATGTCTGTATTTCTGTATATTTGTGGGTGTTTATCCATCTCACAGATAAAGACCAGATTTCTAGGTGACGAAAAAGCTGTTTCATTTAAATGTTATTCCCCATTTGTCCAACACTGCTATTGCATGGTACACCTATGCATACACTGACATAATAAGCTTAGACAACTGAGATAATTTTGGCAATGTTCTACAGGCAAAATTTCTCAGTCTCAGTGACCATGAGTTCAGAACTTTTAAACTTGGGGTGAAGTTAAAAGTAATTTTGATGATTTTGTTTTGCATGGGTTTTCTTTCTCAAAAGAGATGCTTAGAGAATGCAATAGAGATGGCAGTTCTACTCTCATACCAGCATCAGGGTAAAGAAGGATGCTGAACAACAGTATTGCGATACTTTACCAGAGCTGTAAGCTGTACACCTCTTGCATGTGTTATGCATGTGCTTTAACTGTGCTATTAATCCTTTTATTTCAAGAATAGCAGTCTCACAAATAATGAAAAAGAAAAAAAAAGAAAAAAGAAAAGGGGAGAGGAGGGGAGAGGAGAATAGGGGAGAGGAGGAAGAAAAAAATTAAAATAAAATAAAAAAAATACAGAATCAACTTTGTTTTCTTTCCATATGAAAAGGAATATGAAGCCTTTCATAAACTCAGGGTGTAGTTCTGCTTTGCTGAATAGAATTACGCAAGTGTAACACTTCAATGACTATGTACATAAGCCATGAATCAGATAATACCCAGCCATGGTTATTGAAATGTGCATTCTTCAGAGATGAAAGACTTGAATATGAGAGTAATCACCTATCAGCCTTTTACTATGACAGAGTAGGTGCATACAGAGTATTTATGTGGGGGGAGGGGTTGGTGCAAATAAAAAAGAGTCATGTTGTGCTTGTTGGTTTTTTTTCTCTGAAGACAGAGGTGCTCTGAAGCAAATAACAAGCTTTGTTTTGCTATTTCTATCATCCCATCTCTGCCCCTCTTCTCTTCCTAAAGTACCTGACTACTCCTGCTATATGCATCCTTTCTGTGGATTTCCTTTCTCAGTGTGTTTCTACACCTTGGGTCTTCTCTTCCAGATTTTTCTAAGTGGTCTTCTGTAGCTGTATACTGTTCAGAGAAGCTAACTGCTATTAACAAGCACTAAAGTCATTAGGTCAAGTTGCCACAGGTTACCTGGTCTCCAGGGACTGGATCTACCCCCTTTGGAACACTAGTAAAATTAAATAAGCCTTAGAATTGCTTTTGTAAGGAATCAACTGTGCTAATTAAAAGCACAGTTTACCTTCCTCAAACCACTCTGTTAGCCTCTCAGGACAAAGCAGCTTCTTGCACTGAAGCTCTAGACAACTTAGCTACAATCAGATAAAGTGTAGATCTGTGGTTGATAAAAGTCGTATCAGAGACATCACCTATGTTTTCATCAGCAACAAAACCATAAAGTTTTATTTTCAATTAGACTAAATGATGTGCAGCCATACCAGTGTGAGAGTTTTATAGCGGGGATAGAGGTTAAATGAGACTTAAATGTCAGCACCACATTATGGCTCTAAATGGCTTAGGAAGGAACAGTCTCAGGATGGTTGAAAGTTGTACATGTATATGGGATAGTTATTTTTGCTTACAAATGTCAACAGGATTTAATCCATTGTAGAAAGTGAGTTAGAGTATTTTCAAAACACTTCAAATCTGGGGACACAGAAGTAGTAGGCATGGAAAAGGCAACAAGTTGATTGTTATATTAGATATGTGAACTGTGAAGGCTGAAAACAACTATGCTTAAACAGAGTGCCAGAGCAGCTAAAGTACAATCTTTGCATATTTTTATTTTGCTTCTTAACCAAGGTAAAACCAGAATAATTCTTAACAAACAAAAACATCCACAAGCTCAAAAAAAATCCTGTGAAATTCTGAATGTACTTCAACTCATGTTTTAATGAAGCTGCAGCTTCCCCCATAGTCAGAAAACAGTATGGATAATATAAAAAGTGGAAATGCTATACATGCACGTGTGAAGAAAGATTTCTTCCACTTTATAAATGTCTGAAAAAAATCAATATACTGCTTTTGTGACTATTCTATTTAAAAATTGAAGTCATGCTATGTTTGTTTGAAGTGCTCTGTATTTTCCTCTGGCATGCATGATTGAAGGATATGTACCACTCTACTAAATTTGGAGGGCTGTTTTATTTTTGTTTGTTTAGTTTTGCCATTTTCAGCTAGCAAAAACCCCATCAATTTCCAGACATGTCACTTAAGGCTCCTGAGGCTTGGTCACACCAGCTGGTTGGGAACTTTCTCATTATAGTAAAAGTAAATAAGCTTTAGTTGTTATGTTCATACTGTGAATACTTCTTACACTGCGGCTTTTCTAGAAGTCTAGCAAATCCACTGGATGTTTTGTGTTTTCACTCTATAGAGCACTGCAAGTGGACATGCAAACAGTTATCAGCTTTAATTCTGCTGTCTTGAATCTCTATGTAGCCATTAACAAAGGGTTTACAATTGTGTTTACAGGAACAGTAACAAAAAGTAATTTCTTGGAGAATCTATAGTGAAGCATTACTGGTTCTTACTTAACTTCTTTTTTTTTCCCATAATCCTGAAAGCTGCATATATCTTAATATGATAATTGATTCAGCTTTCAAGATTGAAGTCTAAAGTTTTTCTGTATTTAAATGCATAACCTCTGTCACTGGTGCTCAGAGGTAACAATATCACCCAAGCTGAAGAAACTAATGAACAAAAATTGTGTTTGAACGAGGCACATTTTAGAGCTTGTGGAGGTACCTTCCCTCCTTCACACATGCCCCCACTAGTATTCCTAAATTTTCAAGATTTATGGGAGACAAAAACACTGAAGACTTCTCCATACATACATTCTCATTCTTCTTTGCTTTCACACCAGACATCATTTATTTATTCATTTTTTTTCTGATATTCAGAGGATGAGGAGGAGAGGGGGGAGAAAACAAGCAAAATGCTCACACTGATCTGTGGTTACCATGGAGAAGACAAAGTATACTTCATGCTTGGTGATGGACTTGATGTCAAGAGCAACTGTTCCATGGTTTCAGGTGAATCCCCAAGAAAGCCCCATCTCACTGAGGCTATGGCTATTACCCTTGTTGCAAGAAAATCCATACTGCCTGAGGTTTGGTTACAGTGTTGAAAATGTGCTCTCTGCAGTAACTGGGAGTTAAGATTGTGGAGCTCCTTGAACTTTGTAAAGCTGTGAGCTTTATGGTGAACCACCCACTGTAACTAGATCATATCACATTGCTACACACACATTTTTTACTACTGAAATTTGAGAAAATGGGATCTGACTTTTAAATATTGCTCACAAGTTGTCTTGACTCACCATGTTATAGCAGTATCAACTTAAACTGGTACAAACACACCTCTGGGATAGTCAAGTATTTAAGTTTGATGCAAGTATTTCTTTAGAAGACATTGCAATCAAAGTCAAGGATATTTTTCTGCAGTTTTTCCAGTCTTAATTTCTTTCACATTATTCCAGTGAAATATGTATTTTGTTGTGTACATAAAATGCTTTCAGGTTTCCAATATACTGTTTGGATCGTGTTGACTAGCAATTCAAAGAAAAGGTGTCTGAGACTGGGAGATGTTAAATAAATGATGAAAAATATTTAAGCAAAGCTGTGAAGTCACATTTTGACTGAGGAATTATTGTGAAGAGCAAACATCATTTTTCCAGGAATAGGACTCTGAGGAATACCAACAGCCAGGTTTCAGTCTGGTTTGTGAACAAGTCATTTATTTCTTTGGAGAGAATACAATTCCTCCTACCATAGTTTGTCCTTTCTACAGTCTTTGTACATAATAAGCTAATATCTCACACAGTTCTCCAATGTAGTCAAAGTGCAGTAGAATGATTTTTTGCTTTTTCTTCCCCTCAGAAATTTTTCTTCTCTGTGTAATATTTCCTTTATCCCTTTACTTTTTTTCTGTTTGGACAAGCAATTTTTTTAATTGTACTCCCACTCAGCTTAGTTGTTTAGAGGGTCTAAATAGGACAATACCAGAAATCATGCAAAGACCAATTATAGGTAAAAAATATATATCTGCTTATTACTTCACCTGTTAGTATCTCTTCACTTTTGGAGGAAGTGTAATTATATTCTTAATTAATTTTGATCATGGGTCATTTATAACTTATTTTGATCAGTCAGCCAAATGGAATACTTAAACCCCAAAACAAGTACACCAAACACTCACCAGTGGAGTCATAATGGCAGAAAAATTGGTTATGCAATCTCATATCTCATCAACTAAGAATGCTGTTGCTTAGTCTTCTCTGGCAGAAACTTTTCACTATTTTGTCCAAATCTAATGTAGTGCCTATGAAAGAATATTTCTAAGTATGTGCAGTTATGTTAAACAAACAGTCTGCTTATTTCCTCATGCTATCTGTTTCATATTTTGTGTGGAAATTTAACAAATAAAAATTACTAAGTAGCACTGAGTTTTGTACTTGATGTAAAGGAAACTTAAATCAATAGACTATTTTAATAATATAATTAATTATCTCTATCTAGATCAAAATCTAAATAGAATCTGAGCAAATTCTCAAATATTTTAATTTGAGGACTATGATAGAAATTAAAAGAGTCGCGGGAGTATATGTTCCTTTCCTCTAGTCAGCTCATTCTCTTTGTCTCCCAAGCAAACTGAAAATAAGTACATCACATTCAAAGCTAACTTTGGTCTATTTACAGTGACAACTAGCCTGGTGTACAGGCTGTTTGAAGCATGTGTCTAGCAAACATTGAGAGAAGGATGATGAAAATTTCTGCCTATACCAGAAACTGAATTACATTGTTCTCAAGAGCATTTCAGCAGCAAGCATGCTCTTAAAATAGTTCTCTGGTGACAGAATTCAGGAGAAAGAAAGTTGTGAGGCTTGACACAACCATAGGAATATAGGAAGTGCTAGGGATGTACTGGCAGAACTGAGCTGGGAAGCTTGCAGTAACTACAGCAAGGCGGTTGAGGAGTTCTCTGTGTTATCAGCACTGTAGTCTTCCACTGTTATTGTGATACTGAAGAATAGCTCACAAATAGTCTGCCAGCTTTATCCTTGTTTTGGTTGTTACAGCTAAAAAATCCCAACGTAATCCTAACTGGTTTTTGCTTTCCTCCCTATACTTATTTTTCCCGCGATGGGTATTTGTCCTGATAAATTCCCAGGGAAGATAGCATTGAGATACTAAGGAAAAGAGATAGTCAACTTTTCTGTTACTACTCTACAACCTTACTGTATTTTTTACTGTACATTGGCATATATAATTCTACTTGGCAGAGTTTATTTTCATCACTGGTGGAAAAATCTTCTGTCAATTGGATTTATACAATACATTTAAAACCATCAAGTTGTGCTGGAGATTTATCTCGACTTCCTGGTGTGTGTGTTCAAGCAGCAAAGATTTAAATACTATGAACGTTTAGCTAGCATCTACTATGCTGGTTGAAAAGTCTGTTCCCAAGTAGCAGAAGATATTTGACCTGTTTTGACTGTTGTTCAGCCTCTTTTCTGCTTTGTGATGATTACAAATTGTTTTGAACATTTCTTCTCAGTTATAAGATTACTATGAGAATGTTTAAACTCAGGCTAGAAAGCCATATCAGAAAAATTATTTCTGAGAATTTCTCATCTATATTGCCATGCTTTTTACTTTTTAGTGTTTCTCCATTTCTAATAATGTTAAAGAAATTTAACTTTTCAGGAATGCACCAACATTCCTGTGTTAGTTTAGGCGTAAGTAGCCGTTAGTAAATTTATTTGAAATTTTAAAACTACAGTTTTATAAGTAATCCATATTTATAATAATGTGTGGATGAAAATTTAAACTCTCAGATTTTTCAGTCTCTCCATATTTGGCTCAGTGCTGAAACAGCAGAAATATAGTAAATTGGCAGATGGCTACAAAAAACCAGTAATACTGGCACAAAATTATTTTACCACTGCCAGATGACTGCCTCATCATTTGTTCTTAAAAAAAATTTAGAGTGAGAATTTTATATTGCATGTTTAATTGGACTGATTGAAGGAATTCAGAAAATAACAGTGTATTTCAATAACTATTATTTTCTCCCATGTGAAGAGATTCTATTTTATTAAATGTGTGTAGCCTGATGGAATTAATAATTTGAATTTTAAAAATGTTTTCAGGACTTTGTAAATATTATCAAATGTCAGATATTGAATTGGTAAAATGGACACCAGATTTAAATTTAGCATTAGTCCTCTTGTTGTAGAGAGGAACTCCTCTGAATTCTCCCTGGATTATGACAAATACCTTTGTCAGTGAAGGAGAATAGGGAAATACTTGTCCCAAACTCTGTACAGCTATAATTCCTAGCATAATAGATTACTGATGTACTTATTTTTATTGAAACATATGACAGGCTATGGTAAAGCCAACTAGTTTATTCCCATGCCCAAAGACTTGGTTGCCTTGGTTGGCAAGGCCTGATGTCTAAAACCTTTGATGTCAATGAAAAGTCTGCATTACTGGCTTTTGTTGGGGAACAGTTTATTTGTTCTATTGTTAATTTGGGACACATTCTCTTTTCTGTATACTGAATTTGCAACTTGCACATATAACACTGGAATAAAGATTCAGCTATGTAATATAACAAAGTAGACAAACTCAGCACAATGATTTAAAAATCCATAAAGTGCAATGTTTGCCTACTGCTGAAAGGCTTTTACAACCTCAGTGCTATTTTGCAGAGAAAAACCCACTTTACAGGTGAATATAAATTATGCAGTTTAAGCAATGTCTATACTTTCTCTTATTATTGTCAGATTTCATTGATGTAATTAACATTTCT
Source organism: Acanthisitta chloris (assembly GCF_000695815.1). Lineage (NCBI taxonomy): Eukaryota > Metazoa > Chordata > Aves > Passeriformes > Acanthisittidae > Acanthisitta > Acanthisitta chloris. The sequence goes on from NW_008678809.1 coordinate 97,666, forward strand.
AAAAAGGAATTACTTCAAGACAAAATTGTTGGTCTGTTATTAGTGTAATTAAATCAGAAATATGACAATATTAGTATTATGAAGACTATAAAAGCTTAGTATATGTGGATGCTGACACTGGGGAAGTTCTTGAAAGGAAATAATTAGAAACAGAGAAAAAAGAAATGAATCACAATTCTGTAAATATTTGCAGACTCTAGATTGAAAAGAAAAATCAATAATGATTGTGTTTTTGTTCTTTACAAATCCTACTGTAAGAGCTATTAAAACTTAAAAAAAAAAGAAAAACACAAAAAAAATATTTTAGTGCACAAAACCTAAAGATTCAGCCAGTCAATGCTGACTAGATTTTACAGTTTAACTGCAGTTTTTATAGTTTTCATCTAAGCATGTTCTCCTAGATTATATTTCTGGACAGATCTATACAATAGGAATTGCTTTAATCTCATTCACTGACAGGCTGACAACCACCATGCAATGCAATTTAGCTCTCACAAAAGCCCAATATTTCTTCTCTTGCTCATTTATAGCAAAATTCACTTGGCTTCAATGACATTGTGCAGTAATTCCCAACCAGCAGGTCTCAAGTTGTGAATTTTCTGATCAATTCTTATCTACAGGGATGATCATTTGCATCCTGTTAGATCTTTCATGCTCCAGTGAACAATAAAATTATAAAATGTATACTAGCAGTTGCCATCTACACACATCTTTACTGAGCCTTCCAGGAACTGTGTTTGTGAAGAATATCACCCTGCTCAGAAAAAAAGTCCACTGCTAAACAGGGCTTGAGAAACCTTTCTCAATCTGGTCCCATATATATTATTCTTGTGTCATTACCTGGCAAAAGGACAAGTGATACATGCAGTTTATTGACATCTCACTAAAAACAGGTAAGGTCTGAAAAGAAATTTTTAAAGAAATCAAGTTACTTCGTATTCACTAAGTTTATGCACATGCAGTTAATACATCAATTATTTAATTAAGATTTGCAAAATTGCCTGGCAACCAACAAAGTTTATTCTAGTCCTTCTCAGTTGCTTCTGCCAGAACAAAACTACTGAACTAAGTGGTACATACCACATATGATTAGCTACTACTAGCTATCATAATGAGCTTATTTCTTCCTGTTTAATTTTAAATTCAAATGATTCAAACAGAAGTCACATAACCCTAAATGGTGGGGAGGCCAGTATAACTCCAGCACACCTCTCTAATTTCTGTTCACCATGCTCTCAGTGTCTCATAGCAAGGCCTACTTCTGATGCTTGATACACCCACAATTTACAAGCAGTTCAACCTCTCACAACAGCTCTTTGACATCCTTGTTACCATGCACAGCCTGCCCTCTATGAGCACTACTGAAGCCATGCTGCCATATGAGTGCAAGTCTATGCCTATGCTGGTGAATCTGGCATCCGACCTTGCCTTCAATCCTACAGGTGATTTCAGTCACACAGAACTACTATATAGTAACAATTAAATGTTGCAAAGAGAGAATCAAAATCCAATGATGCTTAAATTGCTCTTTATATGCTATAGGATTCCCCTACACAGGGGAGGAAATTTAATTAGATTGATCAGAAGCTTTTTATTATTGAAAAAATATACATTAAGTCTCTAATATATTCTCATTATTAAATATACACCTGAAAGATAGTTCAGGTGCTTCTTTTGGGAGCTTATGTAGAATAAATTGTTCTAACAGAATCTATGATTATCAGTCATTCTGCAACCCATCTCCTTAGGATTTAAATTGCATGACTGTTTCCTGCTTGGAAATTTTTCCTCTGCTTTTATTAATTCACAGGTGATTTTCACAGTCCATATGAAATATGAGAATACAGGGATAATAACAAAGATTAAATTGGTTATAAAAGTGAGCAAATATGGAGAAACATTGTTTGAAAGGCAAGAGATAATTTGAGATATGATTTCCTCCTATTTTACTGTTTATCTGCCTTCCAATCTTAAGCTCCTTAAGGGAACACCAGGCTAAATCAATGCTGACTTCTATATGTGCTTATTTTTTTGCCTCAGTTTTGCTGTCAGAAAAAAAAATAGGAAGGACTTTTGAGCAAGCATCTCTTTATCAGAACTTCTCTGGTAAATGTCAGAACACACATTTTCATATATAAACTACGACCTTGATTGTTTCTTTTCTTCCCATACCAAGCATGCCCAATCTTTCAAATTATACAAAATTTGAAATTTTCTTTTAGGCTTTTTCCAGATTTCTACTTTGGGGGATGCTGGTAATGTAGCAGATTGGACAACTCCTTATCTCATTTTCTGTTGGCCAGGGACAGGAAAAGGAAGGAAGGAAGGAAGGAAGGAAGGAAGGAAGGAAGGAAGGAAGGAAGGAAGGAAGGAAGGAAGGAAGGAAAGGATCACAGCAACCAAAATGTGATCTAAAGACAGTGACAATGAAGTTATCTATCTACCAGAAAAGTGAAAAACCCAACTGGACACTGTAAGTGCAAGCAAATCTAAGATGCTTGATCTCTGCCCATGCGAATTTGTTTCCAAAGGCCTTGACAAGACATTATAAAGACTGTTGGTAGAATGTTTTGTATGTAAAAAAATTTTTTTTTTTACTTACAATCCTGTGACACATTTCTCATCTCAGGCCTTACTGTTTATGCATGACTCAAAAGTTCTCTGAGATCAATGTGAGTCTTTAGACAGAATCAGAAGATAACTGCATCAGAATGTATGTACATAGATTACAGGAGCTTGTGACTTAAATATCAAATATCAAATACACTACAAATTTGAATGACAATCAAATATTGTTTCTAAATATATTTGGTAAGTGTATCATCCATTCAGAAAGTCACTTTTTCTCTGGATTTACATACATGGTTCAATCATTTCAAACAGAGTATTTAAAAACTACCTAACTTATTGTCTGGATGGATATTACTTCAAATTTAGGAACTAATCATGCTGATGCAATGTATGTCTATGCATGAAAGATGAGGATCAAATTCTGTGTGTGTAATACCACTAACAGAGGGCTTAGGAGTCTGAAACTAGTCTGACTGGAATGATCCCTCCTCATAATGCAATTTAGCAATAAAATCCAGAGTTCAAGGGTGATTTCTTAAAAAAAAAAAAAAAAAGAAGAAAAAAAAGAGTTTACTGCTAACAAATTATGTCAAACATTTACAAATGAAACTGAAGTTTAAAGACAACAAGAGAAAATTGCATCATTTGGTAGACATGCTGCAAAAAAAAGCCAGACTATTCTAGAAAGACCAAAAATGAGAGTAAGAAAATGGTTTATAACCCATGATTCTTTCACCACTGAGTTTTCAGTAGGATTGCCAGCAACATAAGGTCTGCCACAGACATACCCTGTGATGCTATTTCTGCATGGAGAGCAGGAAAAACAGTATGACACTACATGTCAGAAAAAGCAACTTGCATTTTGAATGTATGGGGCATACTTAAAATGTTTTCCCTTCAATATTACCAATCAATATTCTCAAAGCATTTTCACCTTTATCTAAATCATATCAAGTCCACATTTCTTCTGTTAATTTGGACCAGGACTTTGTGAGTTTTCTTTAGAAGATGCTTCTCTGTTGTCTTTCCATGAAAATCATGATATGGAGCACAGAGCAACAGGAGCTTGGTGATTATCTAAGTTTAAAACTCAAAAATGCTATTTGGCTCTATAGTCTTGTGTTGATTTAGGGCTTCGGGAGATCTAGTCAGAATATTATTTAGACACAAACAATATACTTTTAATTAAAGCAACTGTGAATTTAGAAAACTCAGTTACTGTAGGTGATAAGGAAATAAGTACCTGCATCAGAGCAAAAGATTTTTTCTCTCTTATTAAGAAAATCCAATTGCTTCTTTCCCTACTATGTCATTATCCTTTCCTCCTGGGAAAAAAAATAAAAAAGCAGAATTTGAAGTTTGGATTTTATTTGTTTGCTTTAAGTTTTTGCATAATTTTCTCTGTGCTCAGTAGCCATAATATTTGTGGCTTATTCCCTTGTCTTGCATCATTCCTGGCTTTGGCTGGTGTGAAGTGGAGGAAGAGCAAACCTGTCTGGTCAGCTGGAGCTGCTGCCTAGACATCCTGGGAAAAAAAATAAAAAAGCAGAATTTGAAGTTTGGATTTTATTTGTTTGCTTTAAGTTTTTGCATAATTTTCTCTGTGCTCAGTAGCCATAATATTTGTGGCTTATTCCCTTGTCTTGCATCATTCCTGGCTTTGGCTGGTGTGAAGTGGAGGAAGAGCAAACCTGTCTGGTCAGCTGGAGCTGCTGCCTAGACATCTGCTGAATGCTGTCTTGGGATTATATTCTTACTATCCCAAAGCAGAGCCATCTGGTCCTCATGTAACAGAAACAGTGAGGAGATGTCTGTTAATTTCTAAAGGCATCAAAATTGGAAACATAAGTGAACACCATACCTCTTATTCCTATGAACAGTATATTTTGTGACATTGTCTCTCCCTACAGCACATAGTGCAAAACTAGTGTGTGTTCTTTAAAGCACAGCAACCTTTAAAAGTGATTAATACAACACCAAAGATGTATTTATAGCACTATGACAGCTACATGGCTACATCAGACACCAAGCTTTCTGGTACCAAAAATGTATATAGATTTTTAATAGTGTACCATAGATTAAGGAAAGAATTTAGATCATTTCATGCATTGGATGGTGCAACAGAAATTCATGAGAAAAAGTGTGACTGAATCATCATGCACTGACCACCAATACAAATGATGAGAATGAACTAAAAAACCCAACAAAGTGATACTAGATGAGGTTCCAGGATTTAGATGCAATATTAATTTCAGCAAAAAGAAATTGTCCAAAAAAGCAGAAATAAGGACAGACCTTTAGAGTGAACTGCAGAAGCAATGGCAATACAAAGTGTGACTTACTCATCAGGGTGAAAATTAACTTTGTCTTTGGAAGCTTCACAGAAAGTCTATTTATACCCAGGTAAAACATTTTGAGATCTGTTGAATAGATTTTTATTTTGAACTTTGTTGTACTGATATAGCAGAATACATGATGTCTCTTGATGAAAATCAAAGTTTCACCAGAACGTTTACATTTATTGTCAGAAATGCTGTGTATTAGGAATGACAGTAAGATTTCACTAGGCTACTTGAAATCAAAAATAACTTACATAGAATTCAAAGATCATTATTATTTTTAAGGCTGATAATTGTGAGTGTAGAGTTGCAAATTTATACTATCTTACTAAATGGAAAATAACCATAGTATTTTCCATGAGTTATCAAGTACAAACCTGAACGATATCTGTCAGTCATAAGAATTTTACAGACAATGTCCTGTTGTATTTTTAAAAATTTTTTGGACATGTTGCCAGTCATTCTCCTCTGACAATTTTGATTTGTCAGTTGACACTGTGTGCTGAGTCATAGAGTCTCAGTTACCCTGTAACTTGAGACCTGTACACTAGATCTTTATTCTAGATCTCTGTACTCCTGTTTATTATGAAGGAGCTTCCTTCAGTGCTGGAGGGAAAAATAAAAGCATCCTCATAACATTTTTATATTAACACCATGACCCCAGCATCTGAATGCTTCAAAGAAAGTCAAAAAGAAAAACAATTCAATGCTTCATATGCTTCTTACACTAATCTTTAAACAACTAAATCTAAGACTATCGGTGTTTCTGACAACAAGAAAAAATATCAAGTGCCGACCTATACCCAATGAAAACCTTGATTCCCTTTGTCTTGAGCAAGAGAGAAGGCTGGCACGTAGTAGCTGGCTGTCAGGATCTGGAAAGCAGAGGCAATGTCGTCATAATTGCAGTGGAAGCTCACAAAATGATCCTTGTTTCACCTGGAACAGTGACAGTGTAACACATTTCTCTGGGATGTGCTCAGTTACATCAGATGTGCACACTTTATAGGCTTCTGAGTGTTGCTTACATTTTCATACTTATCCCCTGCATCTGGACTGAAGTGACAGAAAGGTCAGAGTAGCAGAGATGCACTTGCTCAATCTCTCCAGAGCTGAAATTTTTTAATCTGCCTAATTGTGACTTCAGTCAGTGAAGTGAGCTCCAGTGACATTTCACCCATCACCAGGAACATACATATTTTTTTTTGCCAACAGATCAATTTAGTTATGCATTATGATCATCCATCTAATTTGAACTGGAATATGATTAATCTGTTTATGATTTCAAGTAAATAATCCTGTGCAGTATTTCAAGAAATCTGATCTTTTATTTGATACTAAGCCAAAATAATAAAGAGTTGATAACATTTATAGCTAAAATAGATGACAATAAATCTAATAATAAATTTTCATAAATATTAACAAACAAAAGTGAATCAAAAGACAGAATCTTGTAGTGTTCTAAATATACAATAATATTATCACTCACTATAAATTAAAATTATACCTAAATTTTTGCATGCAACATAGCAATCATACTATTCTTGGTTAAGGATTCTAGTATAGTATATTAGAATCTTTGAATATACTTAAGTTTGAAATGAATATTCATAAGTGGTTTGGAAATCCAGTCACCATTTCATATACATTTAAATTATTTTCTCTGCACACATTGCAAAAAAAATTTGAAATGCAATCCATGAACTCTTCAATATCTACTGTAATTGTAGGTGTTTGGTTTCCATCTCTTTACCTTACTGAGGAAGACAGATGCTGCTCTGAATCACCATCATTATGCCACATAATGTCCTGAGACAAAGCCTCCAATAGCTGGAGTGATACTCAAGTCATACTTATCCAACGTACCTGAATGAAAAATACAGAAAAGTGTGGTTGGTTTCCTTAATTCTCTCTTGCAAACATGCACATTTTTATTTAAATAAGTGCATTTCCCATTTAAGAACTAATTTTTTTAAATCATTTTGGTGGGGAGGGGATTAAATAAGGGACTGAGAGATGTTCTGTTTGGAAAATGATCTCTTCAAGATGTTACATTTTCTTTATAACCATATTGGTAATTTACTATAATTTTATAGTAATGTTCTTAGTTTAATGATCATTTTAATAGTCATTTTTCAATTTGGACTCTGCTAGATATGTTTATCCCTTTAGATTAACTACTAATTATTTCACTGATAGAATTCCAGTTGTACTGTCTGTGGACACACCATATAAATTAAACTACTCATTACTTTACCAAAAAAAAAATCACAATAAGTTATTAATGTGTTCATTTCTGAGTTGTTGTTTATTTGCCTTCATTATAAATGATTTATATGATTCATTAGATTGTGGTAATTATCATTTTAGACTCATAACTTTGTTATTTATGCAATCTTTGCTGGTGATTAAGAACACTGCTATTTACAAGTCAAGATTGATAAGCAGTAAATGCAGGATAATGAAATCAGTCAATTTATGTTTAAAGGACAGCAAAATGTGTTGTGTTATATTCCTAGAAATACCCTAGCTTGACATTAAAAAGCAACTGCATTGCTTCTTAAGAGTAAAGAGAAGCTCTTGGATCCATCACTGCATTATTTCTAGAACAAAATAGTTCTAAAACTCCCTGAGAACACCAATGCTAGCACCACATCATCTTTAGCATAAAGAAGAGATTACTCAGTTTCATATATTAGGACAGAAAGATATCACATGGCACATCCCCAAACTAACCGTTGACTTGATCAGCTCCCCCTAACACATTCAGCCTCTTTTCCCCACCCTGCCTTCCGCTTGGCTGTGTAGTTCCTGCCAAGGCCCCCACTTCACCTCTGAGCCTACAGCCCAAACTAATTAGCCCACTGTTTTTAGATGATTTTCCTCCTCAGTTTCCAAAGATTTCAGCATACCAAACTAAAATTGTAGTTTCCGTACATCTGTGCCTCTACCACCCCTTTTGAATGACAAATTTGAGTCATTTTTTAGCCATCATATAATCTAAACTTCAGCATACCAATCTAAAATTGTAGTTTCTGTACATCTGTGCCTCTACCACCTCTTTTGAATGACAAATTTGAATCATTTTTTAGCCATCATATAATCTAACTTTTGTCCTGTATTCCTTTATCAGAGGCTATGGTATGAATTTTCTCCACTGTCCTTTCTCTGGTTATTCCAAAACACTGATTATTTGTGTTACACAAAGATGCACACAAAACATTATTCCATTGCCTGTTTGAATTTGTTATAGACTAATTTCAAACATTAGACTAAAAATAAAATAAAAAAATGATCCACCAGGAAACAGCTTTTATAGTTTTCTATATAGCCAGAAAGGACTCATTTAGCCTTAAAATGAAGTAGAAAATGTACCTTCAATTTGGAATCTGAAGTGGAACATTTTCTTCCTTGCAAGAATTAGTTTTGTAGCTAAAACAGGTTTGGAGGATTAAAAAATCTTGCTCTTCAAAGCTATCTTAAGATACCACAGGGAGATTTTGTTGAAAATATAATCAAGTAGAAAGATTCCTTCTATTGGGATTTCAGAATTATGCATTTTATTTTTAAAAGATTCGAACTGAACTAAAGTAGCAACCAGAACACCTTCATGAAAGGGAAAGGGATATTTTTATAGCCTAGTAAGTTGTATTGGAGATATTTTTTAAATTAATGTGAGTCAAACTAATCAGTAGGGAAGTTAAATTCTTACAAAGGCAATTTGGCAAAGAGTTTACAGCGGGAAGTTAAATTCTTATAAAGGCAATTTGGCAAAGAGTTTACAGCTCTGGCAGCAGAGGAAAGAAAAAGCAATTTTTTGTCTTTCAGTTAATTGTCTTGAGTTACAGTATGAGAGCAGCTGACATTTATTGTTTTGCAGGCTGGAAATGTGCAATATTTGTCATTATTGTTTAGATTTAAACCTATAGCTGACACCAAGTACACTACCTGAGATACCATGGATGCACATTATACCATAAAACATTCAAAGAAGGTATTAATGTTAAAACATGTTAGATACAATTATGAAAATATTCTTTTAAGATGTCAGTGTAAGACAATCTCAGCCATAACAGATTCAGGAATTTGTACTTTGCAAATGCGTCTTACATCTTAAAATTTCCCCCTAATTTTGTCTTGATTTTTTGGAGGGCCTGAGGTCTTAGAGCTAAGATGTGCACTACAGCTCCCACAGTTTCACAAGTCACTCTGTGTTCAGCTTACAGCAGCATTTCCTGTGTTTCCCACAGGTTGTTCAGCTTCTCTCACAGTGAATTAGACCAAAGCAAAATCAAACTAACATGTATCATTGGCAGATCAGCAATGTTGGTTGTAATCTGCTTTTGTATATAATACATGTACAAGCATTACTTTGGCTCAGAGGGTATGTGGCTAGAGCAAAATGTGGTGCTATGAAAAAGGGCAGTGACATCTCTGAGGCTACATGAAGCACCACACATGGCATGACAAACTTTGCCCAGAGTGCCAAACGGCTCTGACATACAGATCTACAGACCTTTAGCTGTGCTTTTCCTTACCACTGCCTTGGCTGTGTACAAGGCCTATGGTTGCATGGTTTTCAGAGTTTGTGGCACAAATATTAGTAGCAATTTACAAGTGGTTCAGGTAACTTCAGCAGATACCATCTCCACCTACGGTTGGTGGGGTCTAAACAAAGGAAGAAATACCATTCCTTGTTTGAGTTGTGGGATACATTAATCTAATTTGATTTATACTGAACAAGGAAAACCAAGGCACAGTAGGAAAGTGATAGCACACTGATTATTTGATCAAATTCTCTGGAAATTAAACAATTGCATTTGTCTTTCTGATTTTGGTACTTTTTGAATCATGGAGAGGTAACAGATACAGCAGGTGACATTTCACAGACTGGATTTTATTTCACTTCTCAAGAAGAGTCAGTATATATCCCTCAAATTTCTGTGTAGGTGACAGCATTAATTTATGTTACAAAGCACAACAGGTTTCATTTTCTACAGCTGTGCAGAGTACAGAGACATTGTTAGTATACTGAGTCTGTCTGAGGCTGAGTTAAGTTTCTTCTTCATAGCAGCCTGCACAGTGCTGTCTGTCAGACTGGTCGCCAAAACAGCATTGATAACACACCAAGGTTTCAGTTACTGTTGAGCAGTGCCTGTACAGCATCACAGCTTTTCTTGTCACTTGGTCTGTCCTGCCACTGAGCAGGCTTGAAGCTGCACAAGAGGCTGGGAAGGGACACAGCTGAGACAGCTGACCCTAAATGACCAGAGGGATATTTCACACCATATGACACTATGCTCAGCAATAAAAGCTGAGGAAAGAAGGAAGAAGGGGATGTTTGTGGCTATGGCATCTATCTCTCCCAGTAGCTGTTAGCATGATGAAGACCTGGTTTTCTGGAACTGGTTTAATATCTGCCTGACAATTGGAAATTTTAAATTAACTCCTTCTTTTTTCTGCTTGTCCTTACAGATTATCTTCCTATCTTAAACTGTCTTGCTATTGACCCATGGTTAATTTCTCTCTTTTGCTCTTCTGATTCTCCTGATTCTGCTGAGGGGAGTGAGTGAGTGAATGGGTGATGTTTAGCTGCCTCCTGGGGTTAACCTGCAACAGCCATGAATATCAGTGTACAGATAACTCAATGAATATTGATTAATTTAATACTAATTACTTTAATGGTGTGCCATGGATCACCTCTTTAGTTTTCTTTGATCACTTGGTGGAAAAATGAGAATAACAACAGCAAGACTTTTAATGTATTATTCGCATAATACAGATCTTTGCTTTTTAAGCCTGAGACCAATCTTCCTGAGGTGAACAGGCAAAAAATATTGCTTGGTTTGAAGAAGTAAAAGGTGAGAGATCAAAATTCCTTTTCATGGTATATCAGTAATTTTAGAAGGTAAGATTACAAGGCACAGATGTTTTCATTTGATTAAGTGGATTGTATTTGGCTAATATGAAATTTATTCTAATTAAACATACTATAACCCTATTGGGATAGTTGAGCTGTAGTCACTGAAATAAAGTTCAGGCTTTCACCCTTGATGAGGTAATAACACAATTTTGTAGTATTTGCATATTTTTGCCATTGGCCTCTCAGAAAATTACTGCAGAAACACAAGGAAAATCTATTCAGAATGATGTAAATACGAGAAGTTAAGCAATTTCGGCTTAAAGAAGAAATACTTTGAATTCAACAGGAGCTGTGTTTAAAAAATCTTGTTTTGTCATTCTCTGCTGCTCTTATCCAAGGAGACTTCGGGAATCTTGTTAGAAATGAGCAAGAATGATCAAGCTTTGCAAATGAGATCACTCACATTATGGGGAGAGAGGAGGGTGAAAACTAATACATATAAAATTTACTTTCTTTTACTTGACAAATGAAATTTTAACTTTAATTTTGAGATTAGTTCAAAGTTTAGAGTATTATGTCTTAGAAAAGACATGAATTCTCAATAATATGTGCACTCACGTGCTGCTCCATAGTTTCATATGAGAAGTTGGGGTATATCTTTTTTTTCCTCTATGAACAACCATGTTTTGTATATGAAAGTATATAGGGATATACAAAATATAAATTTCTCATTCTGCCATAACTTTAGTAGCTTTTTGCTTAAAGCAAAGAGATTATTTCAACAAATAAAATGGTGAAAATATGATCCATTATAACAGCAAAAAAATACATTTTATTGCATTCAGTCTAACTTTTTTTAAACATTAACCATTTAGAACTGTGAAAGACTTTTACTTCGAGAAAATTCAGTGCATTCAAACATAGATAGCTCAGGCATATTAAGAAAAAAGGAAGGATGAATAAAACCAGTTATGTCTGCCATATTTACAAAATATTAATATAGGGGGTTTTAATAGTTTTAGCATCCTCATGCCATGAAACTGAGACTAAAAGAAACCCTTTTTTTTCAGATTGAGGAAAAGCCACCTTAATTTACAGGCCTTAAAATAATATCAGTTATTACAAGAGTAAAGAGATCCACTACATTTAGAAAATATCTTCAAATATCTCTGAAATCAGAGCATCTTTTACTCTTCTCATTTCTTAAATGCGGAGTAGGAAAAATCAGGCACAGATGAGGACCTAAAGTCATACTAAATTAACACAGAGCTGAAGGAGAAATAATTCAGAAAAGACCTCTGAGTGCCTTGGTCCTGTGCCAATTAATATATGGATGTAATAAAAGACAAATTGATAACAGTTAGGGTTTGGTACAATAACCAGAGTATGCAGAGACTAGAGAAAGAGCTGGAGGATGCAAGCTGGGATTATACTAGATCAGGGGCAGGAAGCCTGAGCAGCAGGGAATGGACATGGGATGACAGCAGTGGTATCTATGGGTAGATATATGTTTTTGCAGGCAGGTGCAACTGAGTTTTACTCATTTTCAAGAAGATTCTGAAATCAAGCTGCTGACCCTTTGAAACACCTGGAAACCTTTTAGTTATCTGACAATGTGCCTGACCCAGAAACAGTGTTGAGGGGCAGTTAAGTATAGAGCCAAGTTTATCAATGTACACTCTTACACTTATGCACTTTTGTGTGGTTAGCCATTGGTACTTAGAGTAGTGGAGAGAGGTTATAGCAAGTTCAAGAATGTTCAGCAATGCTATTTATTCCTGAAGAAACCAAGTCTTGTTAAGTGCTCAGAGAGGGAGGATTATTGTAAAGCAAGGGCTATTGCTCCCTCTAGAATCTCCAGTTAATTGTGTTCTGATAAACTTGCCTCTATATCAATTACAGATTTTGTGGGTGATGCTGTTGATTTTTAATGAGCATTTCATTCTTTGAATGATGCACTAGATACCAGAGGAAAATCTATATTCCTTAATTCTTGATAGCAAATCCATTGAAAAATGAGGACTGTGGCTTTCCATTTCTGCAATTTTATATACATAAAAAAGAGAAAACATGCTCTGAATAAAAATTAGTAACCATGATGCACTATTATGATCACTATATTCTACAATAAAACCAAATGAAACTGAGCAAAACCTAAACAAAACAGTTCTGTAAAGTTAAGACTAGGACTATATCATGAGCAAGGAAAGAAAAACATGGTAGTGAGCATGTTCCCCATTAACTGATGCATCAAATGAAGAAGGGCTCAGGCAGAAATTATGTCACTACAACTAGAGGCTATACATAATACTTTTATATCTCTGGGTTTATTTATTTTTATGAGACCTGCAGATAAGATACTTTGAAATACTCATGAACACTAGCAAAAGAAAAGGCGCACAGTGCAGATAATTTGTATGGCATCAGTGAAGATATAATAGTAGAGATATTTTGAACATTCAGACAGCTCTGGTTTGGTTGTTTCTTTGTTTAATAATTTCAGTAAAAAAAAATTAAGTAAATATTTTCTAGGACATTCTTTTACAGGCAAATTTTTCACTTTGTTCTACACAAGAGAAAAACAAAAAATAAAATCCACAACAAAGCCCAAAGAAATAAAGCAAATAAATAAACATGCCAAAACAAAATCCAAAGAAAAGTAATCTCAAATTCCTGCATTCTATGACTGCCATTTAGAGTGTTCTATGTCTCATGTGTGGAATGTAAGAAAAGGACATGAATGGGGCTTCAATTTGCATCAATAAATTACAATAAGAAAAACTGGAAGCATCAAATTAGAGAGCAGTGTTAGCAAAAGTCTTGTGCTTTGTTTATCATTAAATCCTTTCACAAAATACTCAAGGAAGTGAGAAGTTTCAAGAATGCATTCTGATATTAGACACTATTCTTTAATACTGGTAAACTCAAATTAAGGTCTATCATTTAGTGACAGTTTATATCTCTCAGATGGATAAAATAAATGCCTCCTAGTATATATATTTTTTTTTTATAACTTCATGTCAAGTGTTTAGTTTTCAACAAATTTTTTATCTCATAGTAATAACTATGATAACTCTGGGGATCTTAAAAGTTCAGGACAAAAACAAGCTTATTGCCAAATATCTGTGATATTTATTTTGTATTCAATAATTTATGGAGACTTCTTTTTGATATGCCACTATTTTCCAGTACCATTTTTTCCTCCCTCTCCAAAACACTGGAATTTATAAAAGTACCCGTACCCACCTTCAGAAATACACACAGGGAAGAACTAGTTTTCAGTTTCCCCTATACAACAGGTAGCTTAGGATTCAGCCCTATTTGTCCTTCCTGTTAACAAACAAGTTTTGTAAAAAAATTCCAACTTTAAGAAGTTATCATTTTGTATACACCTACAGTCACAGACACACATATACACATACAGAGGTCCATGCTTCAAAGGTCCAGTTCCTTATGATCTTATGTCTTTTTGGCAGCTACATGAAATGACTTAATGGTTTTTTCCTAAGCTTTTGTTCACGCTCAAATGAACTCTTCATCTTTTCCTTCTTTTTCAGGTGCGTGACTTTTACCTTGCTGTAAAAATAAAGGACCCTGGGTAAAACCACATGACAAGCTGTAGCCCTTTTTTGACAACCCAGTATGAAGTCAGAAGCACAACTGCTTCCTAAACTACTATTTTTTTCCCAGTTTTTGTACTCTTTGAGTTTCTGAGTTGAATAAAAGTTCAAAGATTATTTTGTTAACCTGGGAAACAATCCAGGCTGCTTAACCTACACTAAGTGGTGGAACATTTAGAAGTGACTTATTCTGAAGATCAGCCTAAAAGAGTATATACTGATATTTTGCATGTAGAAGACTTAGGTAACAACAACAAGTCTGTATCTAAAAAACATCACACCTCTAGAACTTAAGCATCTGCATTAAGTAAAAGAAGCAAACCAACAAAAATATAAATCTTCTTAAAAGCGTCCCTTAAATCGATGGCAAGTTCTGGCTCAAAAAAAAAACCCCAAAAAACAGCCAAATAAAAACATCTCACATCAACCAAAAGAAAACCTCTTGATATTCTGAATAACAGCACCCAGCAAGGAAGAGCTCAAATCTAATAAAATTCAGCATTTGTGAGCCATCAAGTCCCAGGTCTCACTGAAATGGGAGAAAACAGATGGGCTTTTATGCTAAATATTAATCATATTAACCTAAAAATTCCTTAGCAGAAACTTGGTAGAATGTTAAGAGAAACATGTTTATTTCCATAAAAACTCATTAATTAAGTACTCATTTTCAGTTTTGAGCCCAGACTTAAGCAGTCCTGATATAATTCATGTTACAAATTCTCATCAAAACTTGCATTGTTGTATTTACGAACAGTTGAGGAAAGGTGAAAAGGAAGAAACCTTATCTAACTCAGTAATGGGAGGAGCATATCACATGAGAATGCATGGTAATATCTTCTTTTCCCTTGTACTTAAAAATAAGAGTCACTCAAATTTCCTGTGGACCTGAAATGCTGAAACTCAAACAGCCAGGCCTCTGCAGAATTGGTGAGCTCTCTGTCAGGATGAATATCCCAGTTAGTGGTCAGTTCAGCTGTTTCTATGGTTACAGATTAATTCAGTGGTTAGAAAGGCAGCATTCAGTATATTTATTTCTTGAACTGGGAACATAGGTCAAAGTTGGATATCTTGAGGGACAACTACATTTGTAAGGATGATGTAACAAGTTTTCAACATCTATGATTCCTTAAGGGATGATAATAAGCAACTTTCTCATTAAAAAAAAAAGATAAATAACTTTACAACTGATGTAGCTGTTTAGGAAAAAATAATGTAGAAGTAAACATCCCAACCCCTGCAGTCTGGGAATTATTTTTAAACCAATTCTTAAAGTCTGAAGAAAACAATTAAAGATAATGACAGGATTGTGGCTTCTACAGAGTATATAACCATATAATGACTGTCATTTGATTAAATCTCAAATGAATTAGAATGTCAGTAGCATTCTTTATTAAAGTTTCTTTCTGGGTAAGATCACACTGATTTTAATCTTTGCTTTATGCATGACATTAAAGAAAGCAAAGTTCTATCTCCTTATAAATATGCTTATCAAAATGTGACTTGAAAGCAGAGTTTTACAACACCCCTTCCAAAAACTTTACATTAAAACTTCACATTATTTATATAAATATGGGTCTTACTAGGGTTACTATGTCTACAGAAATGCTGAAAAAAACACCCACTACTTAATGGTTAGTAAAAAGAAAACATAAATTATCTTAGTGTTAATGATATTTTTCCCCTTACCTAAATAGCCTTTAAGCAAGAACCATATATTGTTTGCCTGTGCTAAACATGCAATGGTGTCTGTCATTATGATCTGCTGCAGGAGGAATAATGTTCGTGTCCTTCTGGATATGCATTAGTAGGAACAGACAATAATTTAAATAACATTAAAATATATTATCCATTCTTAGTTCAGCCTAGAGAGAAACATCTTCATATACAGAGTATTTCTGACGTTTAAAAGTTCTGTCAAATGCTGACGTTCCATCTATTTGGTGGTAGATGTTGATACTCAATCTGCAGAATGTAAGCAAATAAAAATTCAAAACAGAGCAAAATTAACAGAGTAAATGGTATTCAAAGAAAACATACCTACATATACAAAACCAGTACTGAACCAAATAGAGATGTCACTTTTTATTTTGCTATATGTGTATTAAACACATTTTTATAACTTAATGATCAATATTATATGGAAAATATCAGCATAAAGGGTCCTGTAGAACCCAGAATGCTAGACAGCAGGAACCAGTTTGGAAACTTGTGTTATCTACCTCAGAGCAGCTGTTGCATCAGATAACTGAGGCACAAAGACAGAATTCGTGCAACAGAATCTCCTCTCATTCATCCATCTACAAGATAAAAGAGGGACCAGAAAGCCTATGAACTAGGGAATTACCGGCTTCATTTTTTTTGAAGTATCTATAAAAAAAATCTATTACAGTACCCTATATGTAAAGCAACAGTTTGAATGAAAAGGATATGTATGAATAATCATATACATTTTTTGAATATATGCTATGTCGAGTTTTCATACAGAATGTGATGCACAACAGAGATGTGATATTTTCTTCAGCCTTATAAAAGGTGCTTGCCATGAGTAGAACTACTCTTCATATTACGCAAAGTAGATGAAAATAAAGATAGAAGGGTGTGTCTTGAAAAGGCACCTAAGACGTAACATAAGATGGCTGGAGTACATTATCCTAGTACTTTGGAGCCAAGGAAGGATTGTGCAAATGTGAAGAAAATAGGTTGTCTTTTCTCTCATATAGAAGTGACAGTGATTCATAGTTACATAAAGAAACAGAAGGATGCACTGCACCTTTCCCACATAACCTCCCATGGCAAATGTCTATGTGTATCTTCAGGAGCTTTCTTAGAAAGTAAAAATCCAGTTTGCCCAAATCTTGCCTCTACTTTAGTGCCTAATACACTATTATGTCTCAGATGGTTAATCCAGCCTGCTGATTTTCCAGGTTTTCCAGCTGTGAACTCACATATAGTACAAGAAGTGGTACAAGACAGAAATACAACACATTTCATGACTGTATCAAAGTGTGTTGTCATGAATTAAATTGATCTTGGCATTATTTTGGCAGATGAAAGCGGGGGGAAGAGGATATGGGACAAAAACAAGAGAGAGTGGTTTGAAATGAAAAAGAATTTAGCAGCTATAACGTGATTGCTAGACTGCATTCCTGAAATGATTTAGAAAAAGTAGTCTTGTATTCCTGCCTATACAGCTGCTCATCCTAGAGCAGGAGGGGAGAAGAATGGCAACATGGCCAGAGCATTCTGGTGAAATGTGTATTAAATTGTAACACAGCTGGAAACACAGGAGCTAACATTTCTTGCATCCTTAATGGAAAAGAGAGGCGCTCATCTGAAGGAAGGTTGAATAAACTCCCTACAAGACTTCTGTGTCTCTTGTTCATCTCAATGGAGAAGAAAGAGAACACAAGTAGCTATGTGACTAAATTTCAGTAAGGCAAAACCTGAAGCGCATATCAATGTTAGGCAACAGTACCTTATTTCAGCATAAAACTTTATGCTGAACTTATTTTATAATAAGCTCCTTTTTTTCCCCCTTAACAAAGTATTTAAGTGACCTTACTGCAGCACACATAGGGACATTAATACATATTCATGTAATATAAAATCACATATATATAATCACAAAATATTAAAAGATTGACAGCTGTGGCTGTTCTGTTTAACAAGTTCAGACTAAGTCTTAAGAACTTCCTTGATGAGAAGCCATTGTAACAGAAACTGGTCTCCCTAATTCTAGAAAGTATAGTCCAACACTGTATTTAGGCCATGGTTCAAGTGTTTACAAATCAATGAATCATCAGTTTCTCTCTTAAGCAAATGATTGCCCATTTATTCTACTTGAGTCAGTATAGATCTGGGACTAGAACAATAGCATAATGCATACGTTTTTAGGAGAAAATACCCTGATGAGCAGAACTGGTGTGGCAGAAGGAAATAATACTATTGATCAACTGTTTCCATGAAAATTGGTAGTATGGTTGGGAATAAAGCTGATGAAAAATGTGAGTGATTTGCAAAATGCAGTTAGACAATTAAAAGAAATCTATAATTGAAGGTGCTTGCACCAAGAAGAATGAAGTGTAAAAAAAGAGATAAAGGAAAAGACTCTAAAAATCTGTTTTTCACTTTCTTTCATATATAGCTAAAATACACTCAGAGATTTGCAAACAATACCTTGGGTTTTTTTAACTGCACAAGTTTCATTAGCACTAAAAGAAATTATCATTAAGGTGAATGAGCTGCATGAAATACCAAATGTTGCAAAATTAGTTATTTAAACAAATCAAATTTTACCTTGTTGAATAATTAATGACAAGTAATAATGCTCTAAGCTCATAGTACTTTTTAATGAAATAACTACTCACAAAAATAGTTACTACTTTTTCTGATGACTACAGCAATTATTATGAATTCAAAACTTTAATTTTTTTTCTGAAAATCATTGTTTTTATTTTTTAGCAATGTTAAGTCCTGGAAAAAATATTTTCAGATATATACTTATGACTTACCAAATGATAGCTGAGCAAACTGTAAATTGATAGCTGACATTACTTTACAGGTTCTATGTTAACATCTTTTATGCTCTAGCCTGTTTTTTTTGCATCTCCAAAGTACAGGTAATTGTTTAGAGGAAAATATGAATTGATTAAGAAAATACATTTCAATTTATGGATATAAAAACTGTATTAACATATTCTGCCTTTCTTTTAGCCTTAATATATACAAATGGAGAGCACATCTTACCAGTTTCCGTATAGTATGTGGAGTGACTAGGCTCCCAACTACTGGTACATTCATGTTCCTGGGACAGTGGTTCAACACTTCTTATAAGAGCAGATATATTGAAAAATGAACAACTTACAAACCATATGATACCTATATTCCTCTTGACACAGATTTTAGATGTATTCCCTTGCAGGTAATGTTTTCTAAAATGAATGCAATATGGTTGTGAGCAATTGTTATAACATGGAAACAAGAAGGATTACACTATATGAATCAAGTGTCAATCTACCCTTCCATCTTTCTTGCAAAGATTTCAAGCTATTATACACTGAAATCCAGAGAAAACTTGTATTGACTAAATAGGACTACAAGGCTGAAAGTACCTCATGTTACTCTGAGTCTAGGAGAAGCATAGCAATTTGCTTTCCTCTGCCTTTAAAAAATACACACATAAAATTAAACAAAACCACAACAAAACAAAAAACCCCACCAACTGCTGCTGTTTTGTCACTATTCAAGACAAGGCAGTGAAGTGCGATAAATTTAGTCTGAGCATCTGTGGCAGATTTTACCTTATTTCTTTAGGGAGGGTATGACATCCAGGCATGATCCACAGCCACATACACTCTTCTGAAGTTCCAAGGACATTTCTTTCTAAATCTCGATCTTTCTTGATCTACCTTGTAGCTGGAGCCACTGATATTTCTTCACTGTCACACTAAAGGCAAATATTTATTGCCGTCTGTCATGGTTTAACCCCAGCTAGCCAGCAAACACCATGCAGACACTTTCTCACACCCCCACCAGCAGGATGGAGGAGAGAATCAGAAGGGTAAAAGCTAGAAAAACTCATGGGTTGAGATAAAGACAGTTTAGTAGACACAGCAAAAGGCACACACACAAGCAGAGCAAAAGCCACACACACAAGCAAAGCAAAACAAGAAATTAACTCACTATTTCCCATGGGCAGAAGGTGTTCAGCCATCTCCAGGATAATGGGGCCCCATCACGCATAACAGTTACTTGGGAAGGCATTTCTTACATTACTTACAGGGACAGACAAATTTTATTTTATTTATCTTGACTTTGTTTATTATTGTCTCTCATCCTTATCTGAGCTTATGGAAAGTGAGTTTATTAGTGATACATTCAAGATCTCTTTCTGAAGCGATAAGCATGACAGTGAATTCAGTCTGACAGTGAATATCTAGCCAATCCATAAACCAGATGAGTCTACTTTACAGATTGCAAGGATAGGCCAGAAATACCAATAAACCCTTTTGTACACTTGTAATTGACTCTTTCTGAATTGTGCCATCTGTTCTTTCTTAGGTGAATGATTGATTAACTGAGAAATATATGATTAGTGGCTTACTTGCTACTGTACAAGTTGTTCTGGAGTGTGCTCTCAACAGCCACCATCTGTGTACCTAACAAATCAAGCAAGGCAACATCCTGTTCTGTGCCATCCACACAACCCTTGGGGCTTCTGTCAGGTTGCTGACCTATTTAGTCTATGGGGCTATGGTTGAACAAATCTGAGCAAAAGCAGTTTTTCTTCTTTGCCTCCTCTCTCTCTCCTTTCTTTCTTGTTCTCTCCCTCTCTGCAAACCAGAACATTTTTCTTTACTCATTTTTTGCTAAGATTATTATTGTTGTTGTCGTTGTTGTTGTTGTT
>NW_008678810.1:0-549 GCF_000695815.1 Acanthisitta chloris
ACATTTTCCCTTAGCACATAAGATTCAGAATTTAAGTTCTCTGACAATAATAATAACAACATAACAATAACAATAATAGTAGTAGAAGAAGAAGAATGATGATGATAATGATGATGTGCCATTAGACATGTTTGTGAGTGCTGGGAAGTTCATTATCATAATTGTAACACACTGAGCTCACATTTGGGGGAAGCCATCACAGTGCACACCAAAGGCTGCTCAATGTCTACTTGGTATCAAGATTTTCAGATGTAAAAGAGGTAATACACTGCCATGACTTTTGTTCTATTCAGCAGAAGTTTGACAGAGTGCAGGCTGGAAGATAAGGCCTGAAAAACCCAAATAGTTCACTGGCTCTATCCTGCTCAGCCACTCCTGACAGTAAACAATCCTTGGCTCATTTGCTTCTGTTTTTATCCCCCTTTACTTCCCTTTAAGCTCGAAGATGAAGGTAGTTGGAGTTTGTTCTTGTCTGAGCATTCCACATGACATGGGTGTGTGGATTTCCACTTGTCCTTGGCAAAGAGAAGAAAAAGCTCTTCAAGGACA
>NW_008678811.1:0-5403 GCF_000695815.1 Acanthisitta chloris
CGTGCGACCGTCTGGTCAGTTCTTTATCCACCAAGTTGTCCATCCATCAAATCCATGTCTCCCCAATTTAGAGACAAGGATGTCATGTGGGACAATGTCAAATGCTTTGCATAAGTCCAGGTAGATGATATCAGCTGCTCTACCCCTGTCCAAAAATTCAGTGGCCCCATCATAGAAGGCCACCAAATTCGTCAGGCGTGACTTGCCCCTGGTAAAGCCATGTTGGTTATTGCCGATTCCCTCTTTGCTTTTCATGTGCCTAAGCATAGCATCCATGAGAATCTGCTCCAAAAAAATGCATTTAAAAAATACGCAGATGCTGAGGGAAGGACAAGGCAGAAAGTAAGAATATTTTTATACAAATACACAGTTACTTTTACAAAGCAATGCTGTAACACTTCAGCACTGCCACAATTTCTCAAAAATTATACATACTGGCTTTGCAACCACAATTGACAATTCCCTCAGGACCCGAGGATGAATCTCATCAGGACCCATGGACTTATGCACATTCAGGTTCCTTAGATGGTCATGAACCTGATCCTCTTCTGCAGTGAGCTCAGGGATTTCATTCTCCCAGTCTCCACCTTTGTCTTTCTTGGCCTGTTAAGTATGGCTGGAGCACTTGGAGTTGAAGACTGAGGAAATGAAGTAATTGACAACCTCAGCCTTTTCTTTATCCAGGGTAGCCATGTCTCCTGTTTCCTTCTGGAGAGGACTCACATTTTCTCCACACTTCCTTTTGCATGAAGCATACCTGTATTAAGCCCTTCTTGTTACCCTTAATGTCCCTGGCTAGGCTCAATTCCAGTTGTCTCTAGGTTTCCTTACAACTTATCTGAATTTCTCCCAGGCCATTTGTCCTCCCTTCAATCTCCTAAAGGCCACAGTTTTTTTCCCCGAGTTTCCTCAGAAATTCCTTATTCATCCATGGAGGCCTTCTGGCATTTATGCCCAATTTCCTCCATGTTGGGATGCAATGTTCCTGCGCTTGGAGGAGATGATCCTTGAATATCAGCCAGCAATCTTGGGTCTCTCTGCCTTCCTGGACTTCATCCCAAGGGCATCTGCCCAAGGGACTCTGCCAAGAAGGTTCTTGAAGAGGCCAAATTCTGCTCTCCTGAAGTCCAGGGCATTGAGCTTGCTGCATGCCTTCCTCACTGCCCTGAAGATCTCGAACTCCACCATCTCGTGGTCGCTGCAGCCAAGGCTGCCTTGGAGCACCACATTCCCCACCAGTTCCTCCCTGTTGGTGAGCACAGGTTCCAGCACAGCTCCTTTTCTTGTTGGTTCCCCGATCATCTGTGTAAGGAAGTTGTCATTGACACATTCAAGGAACCTCCAGGATTGCTTATGCACTGCTATGTTGCTCTCCCAACAGTTATCAGGTTGATTGAAATCCTCCATGAGGATCAGGGCTTGCAAGCTTGAGACTATTCCCATTTGTCTGTAGAGGGCTTCGTCCACACCCTCCTCCTGATCAGGTGGTCTGGAGCAGACCCCCACTATAACATCCCCTATCCCAACTCTACCCTTAATCCTGACCCACAGACTCTTGACTGTCTCCTCATCCATCCCCAGGCAGAGCTCCACACTCTCCAGTTGCTCATTAACATAGAGGGCTACACCCCCTCCTTGTCTCCCCAGCCTGTCTTTTTTGAAGAGTCTAAAGCCTTCCATTCCAATGCTCCAGTCATAGGAGCCATCTCACCCTGTGTCTGTGATGCCAACAATGTCATATCCACACAGGCGCACGCACATCTCTAGTTCCTCATTTGTTCCCTATACTATGTGCATTTATGTAGAGGCATTTGAGCCGACCACTAGATAAACCCAATACACTGACAGGAGTCTCACCAGTGCCTTTACACTGTTCTGGGCATCCATTATGGCTGATGGCATCCAACTGGCATGATTGGGATGGGTAGGTGCCCCTCTCCCCCAACAAATCTAGCCTTCTTCACTAGTCTTGCAAACCCCTGACCAAAAATACTTTTCCCCTTTTTTGTGTATTGAACCCCATTGGTCCCTGTCAGACCAGGCTTACCTGAATATATCCCAAGGTCTGAGTAAGCAAAGGACTGACTATGACATCAGTGTTCCAACCAACTGTTAACCTGCCAGATTCGTCTAATCATCTCATACCTCTCGCCCTGGACTTCACAGATTGATGTGAAGATCACTTGTACTCCAGAGCCCTTAACCATCTATCCCAGGGTTCTGTAGTCTTTCCTAATGCTTTTTAGGTTTGTATTAGCTATATCACTGGCTCCCACATGGAGCACTAATAATGGATACTAGTCAGTGGGCTTGACTAGGCTTGGCAACCTCTCTGTTGCATCCCGGATCTGGGCGCAACACACTTCCCTCGAGAGCGGGTCAGGCCAACAGATGAGTGCCTCTGTGCCTCTTAAGGCTGAGTCTCCCACTATTATCATCTGCCTCCATTTCTTAGTTGAACTAGTTTTAATTCTCCTTGTCTGTGGAGTAGGTTAGGCTACTGCAGTTGGTTCCAGCTGTTCATATATGTCAGTCATTGCCTTAATTTGACTGCAGAGCTTTGAAGTTGTTCTGTGTGGGAATATCCAGTTGAGCAGGGATGTCTGGATTTGAAGCTCCTGGATTTATTAGCTCCATTTCTCTTCCTTTTGTTATTTCTCTTTTTTTACTACTTCCCAGGCCCCAGTGTTAGTGTCTTCCTTCCTCTCCATGTGTGCCCTTGTATGTATTTCTGACCTCTCCTCAGTAGGCTGGGATTCATCTGCCACAGAAGATTGCAACAAGCTGTCCAACTCCCTCTCAGCCTCCCTGATGTCTCTTAGTCTTCTGTCTGTCTCCTGCAACTCCACCACCTGGTTTTGTAAATTTTCAACCAGGGCACACCTGTTACAGTTTGGTGGGCTGCCCCTCTCCCACTCCCTGATACTCCTTATCACCCCCATTTCTTCTTTCAGTTCTGCTACCAGGCTAAGCAAATCATCTACTTGTTCACACCTAATACATAAATCATCTCTACTGTCCTTAGATATCTGTGCCAAGCTTAGGCACTTGCTACAGCCCAAACCCTGGACAGCTGCATGTTGGTGCTCAAGGTCTGTCTGGGTATCCGTGTTGCTTCTGACAGTATCTTTGAAGCAAGTGGAAACCATAGTTAGCCCCCATCTAGTTAAGTGGGAAATGACTTCCTCCTTCAGTTCTGTGTCCTACCTGTTTGCCCTGCCTGTGCAAGCTGCCATGCAAACTGCTGCACCTTCTCTCTGCCGCACCACTTCCTGTTTGCCCACCCTGTTCGCCACACTCTGGCCACTTGCCCTCCCAGGAACCATTAAAATCTCCTGCTCTACTCTGGGCATTGCCCCCTCCTTGCCTGATTGGCTGCTGATGGTTCCGGGTTCAGGCAGGTCTTGGGAATGCTGCTGGAGAGTCCCAGAGATCAGTAACTCCCCTGTACAGCCCAATCCGAACTGATTTCAGTCCGGACTTAATCACTACCGGTGCTGCTGCTGTTGCTGCTGCTGCTGTGCCAAGTGACCAGCATGATACTGTCTAAAGCATTTTTCCTTGTACTATACTTTAACAAAGAAAATGATACTTTTTCAATTATCTGTGCAATTCTTTTCAGTTAATGCATTATTTCATTAATCTAATTTTCATGTATAAATATAAATGTATAAGGATTATTATTTGCCATTCAGTTCATCTGTGTTTGTTTATATGACCCTTCATCATTCTGAAACTGCTTTAGAGTTCTTAAGGCTCAGGTTTGTATTTTCAAAATGTTGTGTATGATAGACTTTCTTCTGTAAATCTCTTTCTTTCCTTGTTTAGCTTATTCAAGAGAAATACATTTGGATTATTAATCATACGATGCTATAGTAAGTTGAGAGGTTTCTCTAGTGTATCTCAAGGGCTTTTACTTACAGGGTATGTGTGGGATTGAGTTAGACACCGTTTCTGACTTCATATCCTTAGAGGAGCTAAGTCTTCAACTGCTCTGGAAGGGGACATCATGCATAGAAATGACACAAGTGTTCAGACTGCCTGTCTTTCAGATCCCTGTACAGGATGATGTTTAGATGATATATCCATGAATTTTCAATCCAGTGACAAAGATCTGCAATTAACAAATGAATTAAAAAATTAAAAATAGGAAAAGTATGCATAGCTACCCGAGTTGTATCATAACTGTGTCTCCTCTAATGCTCAGAAACAATGTCATCACACGGCCTTGAACACTTCCAGGGATGAGGCATCCATGACTTCTCTGGGCAACCTGTTCCAGTGCCTCACCACTCCCACAGTAAATAATTTCTTAATATCTAATCTAAACCTACCCTCTTTCAGTTTAAAGCCATTTCCCCTTATTCTATCACAACATACCCTTGTAAAATGAAGGGATGGGCTCTCTGATAAATTTATGATATCCTATAGGTCAAGTTCTCCCTGATTTATACCAGTGGATCTGGAGAAACTTGCAGCTTTATCTAAAAGCAGAATTTAAAACTTATTTAGACTTATAGACTGGTGGAGTCACACCCTTCCATCCCTGATAAAAATGCAGCAGACAGAAGCTCAGCAAGACTTGAAGGACTCCCAACCCTCTTGCCATCAGGCAGAAGAAGGACACCTAAAAGATGGGGGGGGGCGGTGGAAACAGGTCCCTGCTTGGAGAGGTAGAAGAATCCCCTCCCCTTGCCTTCCCAGGTGCCCTTATAAACAGGTATGTGGCCCTAGAACTCAAGGGTCAGGCATGTGACAGTGAAGAAGAAGGTCTATCTGAGGGATCTCCCAGATCAGCGCAGTCAACCATGTGCATCACAACTACATGTACTAAGAAAAAAAGAAGGGTACTTGTAGTGGGTGATTGCTTCTGCAGTTAACTGAGGGTCCTATATGCTGACTGGACCCATCTCACAGGGAAGTGTGCTGCCTTCCTGGGGTCCAGGCAAGGGATATTACCAGGACACTCCCAGGACTAATTCAGCCCACAGATTACTACCCACTACTCATTGTCCAGGTCAGCAGCAACGAGGTGGATGAGAGAAGTACCAGGTCAAGGTACTTCAGGGCACTAGGCTGCCTGTTTAAAGGTTCTCCTCAATTCCTTCAGTACTAGGGGAAAGTATTGGAAGTAATAGGAGGGCTAGACTGAAAAATACATGGCTATGGGGCTGGTGCCACAAGTGGAAGTTCAGGTTTTTTTCCATGGGGCAGCTTACATGTCACCAGGCTTCTGTATGTCAGATGGGGTACACCTGACACAGAGGGGGAAAAGGATTATGGCCCAGGAGTTAGCAGGGCTGATTGAGAGATCTTTATACTGGGATCAAACGGGGTAGGGGATAAGAACAAGCTCACGAAAGATGAGCCTGGGGATGGCATGCCTGTGATGGGGATGAAGTC
>NW_008678811.1:5489-5700 GCF_000695815.1 Acanthisitta chloris
ACATAGTCACTATCACGGAAACGTGGTGGGATGACTCTCATGACTGGAATGCTGTAATAGATGGCTATAAGCTGTTTAGAAGAGACAGGCATAGCAAGAGGGGTGGTGGGGTAGCAATATATGTTAGGGAGTGCCGGTACTCAAATTGACAAAGTCAAGAGCATATGGATTAAGATCAGGGAGAAGGTGTCGTGGGCAGAGTGGGAGCTTC
>NW_008678812.1:0-9319 GCF_000695815.1 Acanthisitta chloris
ACTTGCTCCAAGAGTTCCATGTCCTTGTTACGTTGAGGGCACGAGAACTGCACACAGTATTCCAGGTGGGGTCTCACTGTCTTGGTGGACTCTGAGCAGGTGAAATGCTGCCTACCATATTTATTAGTGTATCATGGTAGCGCACCTGCAAGATGGGACTTCTTATCCCATTTAAGACATACAAGCGCACAAGTGATTGTCTTACTGAAAGTTTCGCAGTAGATACACAGACTGAAGTTTGGGGTTCCTTACATGGATGGACTGTGCTTTTCTTTCCTGACTCCTGCAAAGAAAGTAATTATAGAGTTTCATCTGACTGTCTGAAATTGTCATCCTTCTGCTGGACCGCTATGAGTTAAAAATATATTGTTAACCATCTATTATGTCCAAGCTGAAGATGCAAGTTGCTGTTAATCCATCTTGACTAGATTAGCAAGTTTATTATGCAAACAATTCATAGCAACTTCATTTGAATCATATGATGCAAACTTGAATTTTTGATTGTAAAAGTAAGATTTTTCTTGTAACTCAAGTGATCTTAGTAGAGTATGGAGTATCTCCAAGTGACTGCAGCAGCTCGCTGTAAAGATCAAGGATCCTATTGAATAAGGAAAGATGTCATAGAATGTATCTAATATCCTACATTTTCTGACTATTATAGAGGAAGGAAAATATATGAGATCTTAACATAATGTCACTAAATGTCTGTGAAATGAGGCATTTCAGGAAGGTATGATGTTCTTGAATTTTGGTATTCTTTTTCAATGCACACAGCTAAAATGTTGCCAGTTGTCAAGACAATGGATCTTTATCTTAGTCTGGGTTAAAAAGTGAAAACATTGCTTCTGTATACTCTTACACCTCATGCTCCCTGAGGAACAACTATAAGTATTGGATTTGACGTGGGCATTATTCCACTGGAAGATGTGTTGAGGTCTTTGTTCTTTTCCTGTGTAACACAACTGAGCAATACTGTATAATAATAGTTTGATTGCTTTGTAGAAATCAATGGCTCTCTGTTTAGCTGTGTGTCCTGTCAGGTTTAATTGTAATCATTTGGAATTTTCAGCCTACATAATGTGTATGGAAATCAGTATTTTCGATATACTATGCTGGAGGGGTCTCAACATTTGTAGGTCCCATAGTAAGACGTACCATATAAATGCATGGCAGGCAAGGATGTTTTGTAACTGTTGGGCACAACGTTTAAAACTTATATGGCTTACGTTTACGAATAAATCCAGGATAGCCACACTGGTTGTGGTTTTTAACCTAGTGCTTAGTATTTGCCTTGAACATTTTGAAAATTGCTTGCAGTGTTATTGGATATTACAAGAATTTTAGCAATATGAGATACGAAATCTGGCCATAATGCAGTACCTTCTTCTGACATAGACTTTAGATAAAGAAATATATCTGAGTGAAGCATGGAGAAAGGTGTGTTTCTTCCAGGCATGGACCTCACGTGCAGACAATATAAATGTGTCTTTTCCTCTTTCCAGATGCATAGTTAAAGTTACTTAGCAATTTATTCTCATGTCACATTGCATAAAATTGTGCTGTTATAAGAGCGCTTAAATGTTCATGTTTTGAGGGTAATTTATGGGTGGCATGGGAGAATTAGTAATCGAAACAGTAATAGAATTGGAACCAGCTGTGGAAGCTAGATAGGAAATTGTTCTTCCTTCCTGCAGTAACTTAGACATGCTGTAATTTTTAACCCTCACCCTCCTTACCTTCACACTGTGGCTGTAGATCTTCTTTGCATGACTAGCTGATGACCACCCCCTACACACTCACACACAGTTTTAATTCTTTATCCTAATTATTTGGTAGATTTGTAGCAAACTGCAGTGTTTGTTACTGAGTGGGATGGTATGCATACATTTGTGTCTCTGGAGATCCTGGAGTAAACATTTGAGTGAACATGTTTTACAATAACAGCTGGAGAACTGTTGAAAAGTACAGTCTGTGGACATCTCTCTCTCTAGAGCTGTGGTTATTTAGTTTTGCTGACTGTAGTGTGTTTCCTAAGAACAACAGGGTCCCTGAGGAATATGGAGCCATTCACTGACGTTGCTGAATAAAACTTTATAGCAGATTCCTTAAGATAGTATTATTTTTCAGGTGAGGAAACTGAGGTATGCAGGAATGAAATAAACTGCACGAAGTGAAACATCAAGGATTAGTCTGCACCAATGGTGTATTGTTTTAATTTTGGTCACTAAAGCACATGTAATTTAAAAGAGGTGGCTCACTAATGAGGTTGCTATTATACTGTTATAGAAGTTCTCCTTTGTATCACCTTGATGCTTATGAAATTCTGTGCTAACGTGTTCACCAGAAGTTGTAAAATGAACATCAGACTCTTTCTTGTCAAGAGGAAATACGCATTTTATATCAGTTGTAGTAACCTCCGTGTCTTGTTTTAGACAGCAGTGCCAAATACTGAACATCTATTGGTTCCATTGGCTTTTTTAAGTTTTGATGAGTCCAAAATTAAAATCTTGAGTGTAGTTACTTGATGGACTTAATTCCACTGCTTACACAACTTGCAAAAGAAACTTTCATATTATTGTGCTGCATATGTAATTTTAATGTACAGCCACAGAAGTATGTATAACTAAAATTGCTTTTCTCTGCACGAATTACAAAGGCTTAGTAGTATTACTGACTTATTAAATATATAGAGGGGAGGAATTTTTTGGAAAAGGAGTTTAATTTTCTATGTGTATCATTTCTAAATTCTAAGATACTTCATTAATAATTTTATTTCAAGACAAGTTAAATCTAGAGAACAGTAAAGCTGTTTTGAAGAGTGAAAAACATTTAAGTCTTTGTGGTTTCTCTTGTTGAGTCAAGTGGAAGAACCTCATGCTTTTTTTTTCTTCACTAAAGTTTGCCAAATGGTGATAATGATAAAGTGTCTGTATAGTTTAGATAAAAGATGTTTTGGAGCAATTTTAATGTAAATAATCAAGTGAGCTGGCTAGCAAGCTGAAAAATGTTATGCATTAATGAAAGTTAAGTTCAGTCTGGTCATGCGTCCTATGTTTTGGTTTTGGCTTCTTTCATGTGTGTGTTCTGGGGCATATTCCCTGTGCTAAAAATCCCATGTGGAATCTGGTACCAAAATTCTTAGCAAGCTGAATTTAAAATACGTGAATATATAAGGGAGATCTGTTTGCATCTGAACCAAGCATTTGGCACTTCAGCTCCAAAGAGTTGAAAGTTCACAATTTTTTTGTCCTCTCTTATTTCAAAATTAATCTATTGTTTGGTTGCCTACCAACCAGAGCAGAGCTTTCAGTTTTATTTCTCCTCATTGTCTGCTGATTTATGGTTATGTACACTGTTCTAGTGTTTCAGAGTAAATGGGAGTATTCCTTTATGATAAAACAAAGTACCCCGTTCAACTCTGAAGAATAGTCTTAATAAAGGATATATCTGACTGATAAAGAGATTTTTTTCATTCTTAACATGGCAGGTAGTAGTAATTTTGTGTTTCTTTTTGCAGTAGTTAAACTGTGCCTTGACTGAGCATGGGTTCTGTTTGGTGGAATGTGGCACTTGTGTATACTGTTTCAGCAAATATGAAGTATTTATACACATTTGAAACTGAGAAGATAAAGACGAAGTAGGTAGTGGTTATGTGAACAAAATGTAACATATCTGAAATATCACCACAAGGCTCAGCTTAAGTAAATCATTCTCCCAGAATCTGCCAGGGAAGCTTGAACAGCTCCAGGCAATTTTAGATTTAAATCAGTTTTATCAATTGTTTAAACTTGCTTTAGAAAATGCTCAAGAGAATTTCTCTGGTATACATTGTAAGAACAATTCCCATGTCATAAATATTAATATAAACTATGACTTCATAAATCAAGGGCTTGTTATAAATTTAGATATAATCTGAATGAGATTTTTAGAATCTAGATGAAAAATAGTAACCCTCTGAAATCTGTCTGAAGCTATCTCCCAGGAGACAGATCAGGCACGCTTTTTGCTATACTTCAGAAGTATGATGTTTACGTCTGAAAAGAGGTGCTTGCAAACCATGCTGAGGCTCCTTTCCTAAATTGCTAAGCCATTGGAGTCTTTGCAGAAGGGGCTATGCTAGGAAGTGGCATGAAAAGGGAGAGTTAATTGATGTTACCTGTTGTGTCAGGACACAGTCTCTAATGAAATATGTTGTATCTGACCTATAACAACATTAGAAATTTATTATTTTTGGAGAGTCGTGTTAGAATAAAGGTCTTTTTCCTTGCTAGTTGAACCTGATGAAACACTGGTTCAGATCATAAGAAAAAAAAATTCATGTGTCTGTGAATTAGATGATGTTGAGAGAAGCTAGCCACAGTACCGTATCCATATTGAATAAATAAATTTGCTTCTTACAGGCATTTGAAAACAAGTTCAGCTGTTTAAAGCACCTTATTAATTCCTGAATGGACTAATACCTTGTAGTTCACTGAAGAAGAGTAACATCTCCTTAATCTTCCCATGGTTAAATTTTGAGATGTGAGTTCTGGGCTGTTTTGACTGTTACGCAAATTAAAGGCTAACTGGGAGCAATAGCATTTGTAGGGCCTTTGCAGTATTTCTGTTAATTTTGAAGGTTTTTTGCATTCATCATGAAGTTATGAGTTATCTATGTTTTTCCATGAGCAACAGATACTGTGGGTGTTTCATGGGTGTATCAGCCAAGATAATTCATACCAGTGTTTGCATGTAGCCTCCTGCATTCCAGAATATTTTAATCTTTTTTTCAGGCCAGAAGTTTAGATAATGCAGGCACATAGACCCTGGTTCATCCAACATAATCAATGCACCTATGTTAGGAATTTAGTTGTCCTGCATTTTCCCTGAATAATTCATGAAGAAGAGAGGTCTCCAAATGATTCAGTTTTTCGGTACACTGTCTCTTCTTCAGGAGTTATCCATCTATTTTTGAAGGCCATATAGGAAGTCTGAAGTAAGTGTTTTCCATATTTAGATGCATCACATCCAGAAACTCAGATTCTATGACTCTGAGCCAAGCTGGGTTTAATAACGTGCAAGTTTGGATGAGAATACATCTGTCAATTCTAACACCTAAAAGACAGGAAATTAAAAGTTGTTGAAATGTCCTTTCAAATCTGTATGCTTCCTTCTGCATGAAAGTTTGTGGATAATGCACTCTTGTAAACCCCAAAATGTTTGTATTTTTCTGTTGCTGTAGAGCAGCATCTTACTTGTGTCTCACTTTGTGGTTTTGCATACTCTGTCTTTCTGTTGAGTGTATACTTGTGCAACCAGAGTGTATATATTACAGATTTATTTTCAGTTTAATTTACAGAGGAAAAGAGTGAAAAACTGTGTCCTGGAAAACTTGCCCACTTTTCAAGTAATATGGTTTTAATCAGTGCATGACTGTGGAACAGAACATGGCATAAGTGTGTGTTTGTTTGAAAAATGAGTTTAAGAAAGAACAGAAAAAATAAATTAGTACTCTTATTACTGCCTTCACCTTTCACTGCTGTCATGGAAAATTCAGCTGGGTGCCTAAGAGCTTAAAATATTTTTCTAGTTTGAAAAGAGGGATGAGACATGTTTTCTTCCAGATCTGTGAAATACTCCCCTCAACACTCTTTTATCTTTCTTCAAATAGTGTTTCAGATTCAAATTGAAGGACGGAACAGAATTCTGTTCTCCCTGTTCATCACTAAAATAGTCTGTTAATTTCCTTCACTTGCATATCAAAGTTGGATGCGAGGTGGAAAGGAAGAACCTGCATGTTTGTGGGTCTGAGCTTAATTCCAATACAAGGAGGTTGTACAAGTGTCTCTCTGTGAAGTTTTATGGACTTCTATAACTTAACTTCTTTCAACAGAGAAGCATTTAGGTTATATTTTAGGTGATGTTTGAGAGAGAATACTGGGCCCTGTAAACCAAACACATTTTGATATAGAAATTAGCTAACAACAGCAAGCATGAGTTCAGAACCTTCTGTTGTTGGTATTAGCTATTGTCATGCCTAGATATTTCCGTAGCTGGACTGGATTTCTGTGGTGGTCAAGATAAACAGTGATCTGAAGCATTTAGGTTATATTTTAGGTGATGTTTGAGAGAGAATACTGGGCCCTGTAAACCAAACACATTTTGATATAGAAATTAGCTAACAACAGCAAGCATGAGTTCAGAACCTTCTGTTGTTGGTATTAGCTATTGTCATGCCTAGATATTTCCGTAGCTGGACTGGATTTCTGTGGTGGTCAAGATAAACAGTGATCTATCTCTGGAATTCAGTGGTTCTCTGTGGTATTTCATCTGTCTAAACTTCATAGGCTACCCAGGGAGGTCATGGAGTTGCCCTCTTTGGAGACATTCAAAACCCACCTGGATGTGTTCCTGTGTAACCTGCTCTAGGTGACTCTGCCTTGACAGGGAGGTTCGACTGGATGATCTCCAGAGGACCCTTCCAACCCTAACTATCCTGTGATTCTGTGAAGAGCTTGTGGTGTTGCACCTGCCTGCTTTGGGAATTACTGTCAGAAATTCCATCCTTTCTGTTGTGATTGTTGATGAGTTGTCTGTCCTTTGTTTTTTTATTCTTAAAATCTCTTATGAGCATTTTCTTTCTGTGTATTACATACTTTACAGCATGAACATTTTTATTAGGACACATTGCATTTCTCATTTTAACTACTCCTGTCACTCTTGAGTACTCTGTTTTAACTGAGCTTATTATTTTGAACTCTTTGCTGGAGGAAATAGAAGAGAGGGAAATTTGTTAGTATCTGGTCACAAGGAAGAGTTCTGCATTGTGAATCTGTATGCTGGTGTCAAAAATAAAAGCCTTTTAAAGAGTTTCAGACTTTCCTGCTCTCCCTGTCTTGCCCACCAACAGTGTTGCATTTGCTTTTCCACACAATACAGTCATTTTGGGTGGGAAGAGAGTAGACTTTAAAGAAACTTGAAAAAAAACATGAACATGATTTGTTTAAACAAAAGGCATGAAAATAGAAAGTTCTTTTTCCTTAATTACCAGAAGGCCTGGGATTTAGACGATTAAAATATGGTTTCTGCAGGGAGTCCTGTTTCGGGGAGTTGGAGTTGTTGCAGTTTCTTGAATAGATGGAGATAATTTCATCACCATTTGTTGCTGGGGTTTGTTGTTCTCCTTCCACTTCCACCAGCTATTCCTGCTATTTAGGACTCCAGTAATTTCCATCTGTCTTCAAGTAAGTTAGCAATCATCCGTGACAGACCACCTCTGTTAAATTTGTTGTGCAAAATCTGTAGTTTCACCACAAATGGAGAAATGTCCGTGAAGTGTAGCACTTGCTTTCTTGTCACGCCAGCCCATGAACAGACAGTATCTTCCATGTAGAGTGCACCAAACCAGCGACCCCCAAAAGAGAAGAGTGTGAGTGTTTACACTTGCAGTAGAAGTTTTTTTTCAGTATAGAATCATAAAGTGGTTTGGTTTGGCAGGGACCATCTATCTCGTTTCAATCCCCCTGTCCTGGGCAAGGACACTCTCCACCAGACCAGGTTGCTCAGAGCCCTGTCCAACCTGGCGTTGAACACTGTTGGGGATGGGGAGTCCACCACCTCTCTGGGCAAGTTCTTTCAGTGTTTCACTATCCTCACAGTAAAGAATTTCTTCCTAATAGCTAATCTAAACCTACCTGCTTTCAGTTTAAAGCCATTCCCCCTTGTCCTGTCACTACATGTCCTTGTGAAAAGTCCCTCTGGTTTTTTCTGGGCCCCCTTTAGGTACTAGAAGGTGCTATTAGGACTCCTCGAAGCCTTAGAAGCCTTCTCTTCTCCCAGCTAACAACCTGGATACTTTGAGCCTGTCCTCATAGGAGAGGTGCTCCAGTGCTCTGATCAACATAGTGACTATCTTGAGGTGTTTAAAATAAGTAGTAAGCAAACAAACTTTAACCTCTTCTACTCAAGACAGGGAAAGTGCTCACCTTTTAGTTTAACCAGTTGTAGTTTTGCGGGTTTTTTTCTCCATGCTGTGCCATAGCTCTGTTCTCACAAATGAGAAAGTCTTTTCAAGTTTCCAGGAAGCCAGTATTTCAGGAGAGGACTAAGAACAAAGGAGCTATCCAGAAAAGGAAAGTCATATTTTCTTCCAGGGCAACATATGATTTCAAAATCCTCAAAGTAAGCAGGATCCTTTTATACCAGAATCTAAGGACAATTGCAAACTAGTCTTGTAGGTACCCAGAAAAGTTACTATTTAAGAGCCTGGTGTGTGAGAGATTACCCATAGCTTGGAAGTCTCTCTCATGCAGTATGATTTTCATTTAGTGATATGCAGACCTCTTCAAACAGAGCAGTAGATATTCTTTTAGGCATAAATGCATCATTCTATCCTTCTCTGGTTGGACCATGGAAAGGTGAGTCATTTGAGGACCTGTATTGTAACTTGTAAGGGTATTTTTTGAAGGGGAGAGGTCTGATTCTAGTGGATGAATTTATTTTTCACCAAGTGCAGTTTGCAGTTACTCTGCATGTGACATAAGCAAAAGAGGTAATTTTGGAATTCACATTTTGTTTTTCACAGTCTGCTTTTATATGTTTAAGCCTGTGAATATAGTCTCTTGGCCATTCTTAATCATTCTAAAATGGCGTTTGAATGGTCAGTCTGTTAGGCTAACATGATAAAGATTGAGGTATTTTTCAGTTGTAAATTTATCTCTCTGAAACTGTTGAATGTTTAAGTTTTTTTATTACTTCTGTAGTACCTAACTTTCTTCCCAAGCCTAATGTTTAGTTTATCATAAAGATACCAGTCTATTCTTTTCCCACCTTCTGTATCTCACTGTCATATGCCAAGCCCCAATGATTATTATTGCCCATATTCACAATCCAGAGGATACTGGAAGTTACCTTGCTGGATGTGTTCTTCCTGGAAGTGTTCACGGCCTGTGTGGATGGTGTCTTTGAGCAACCTGCTCTTGTGGAAGATGTCCCTGCCTGTGGCAGGGGGGTTGGAACTAAGTGATCAATCTTTAAGGTCTCTTCCCAGTCAAACTGATTCTGTGACTCTGTAGAAATCTAGCTTTCACCTAACTTTTCCTTTTTGTGTATATTCTCTTGTCTCTTCTGATATGCATCATTGGTTTATTTAATTTTTTTGGTTTTGTCTTTGATTTTTCTCAAGAGATACAGGAGTGACTGACCGTAGTTTCAGCCTCTAGTTTCTAGTGGCATATTTTCTGAGCATTGCTTGAGGATAAGGAAGCTCCCAAAAGGAACACGGCAGAAAAATCCATAATGTTTAGGGATAGTAGTGCAGTAAATAGAAGAGTGTTGTCAG
>NW_008678813.1:0-1935 GCF_000695815.1 Acanthisitta chloris
CGCCGGGGCCCACCAGGTAGGACGGCGACTGCGCCCGGGACGGCACAGAGCTGACCCGTCTCATGACTCGGTTGGTAGCCGTGTTCACTGAAGGCTGTTTGGAAACAAAACCAGGTATGAGCCGCATCGTTCGGGTCGCACGTGGATCCTGCTCTCCGGGAGGACAGAGAAGCCAACGGGAAACGCGCACGATTTAACGGTGTGCACGAGCGGCTGGAGAGGAGCTTTCACCCACAATGGAATTCCTTCAGGTTTTCCTGGGATTTTCTAACTGGTGTTTCTTAGTACACAAAATGACAATTTAACATTAAAACCCATCTGCTGTGTTCATCTGCACCCATGCTCTCCTTCCTCACTACCC
Organism: Acanthisitta chloris; assembly: GCF_000695815.1. Lineage (NCBI taxonomy): Eukaryota > Metazoa > Chordata > Aves > Passeriformes > Acanthisittidae > Acanthisitta > Acanthisitta chloris. Next base: position 362 of record NW_008678813.1, read on the forward strand.
AACCGCTCTGGAAATCCAGGAGCACAAAGGGTTCTGGTGTAAGCTAATGAAGTTCTGGCAATTACTGTCTTATCATCATTCCATTTCCTGAGAAAGGAGGGACAAAGCCAGCAATAAAGTTCTGGCAATTACTGTTTTATCATCATTCTGTTTCCTGAGAAAGGAGGGACAAAGCCAGCAGCAGCAGAAGGAACACCAACACCATCTTCCTTTAAACACTGTGTTTACACACAGGCTAAATTCTAGGAGGCTTTCCTCACGATCACAGTGAATGTTAAGTGAGCGACACTTTCCTGATACCTTATCAGCAGTGCACTCTGCACTCAGGAGTCCTGGCAAGTGTAACTTATTCCAGCTCCCGTGCATGACCCTGACCCCACGAGTGCTGGTCCCAGCACACGAGTCTGTGCGCTCAAGCCGTTCCAGCCTTCTAACCAGCAGAAGTGCCAAGCCAAGCTGTAATTTCAGGACGTTACTCCCAGCCCACAGGGGCAGGCCCAGCTGCACAGCTGCTGCCTTTCAGCTGCGCGGGGCCGAGCGCGGCCGGAGGTGCAGAGCACCGGTCTGAGCGTACCTGGACCGACGTCTGCCCCTCGGCGCGTGAGCTCCTCACCAGGTGGTTGTTAGTGGGCCCAACAAGGGAGTGCTGCTGCCTGATCTCTGACTTGCTCAAGTTTTGGCTGTTATGGAAACTGCTTACTTCCTGGTAACCACTGTCAGAATAAGAATTCATTTGTGTTGAACTTCTGGAGTTACCTACAGACCCTGTAGATACGAAGCCAGCATAAGGATCAAAGCATCGAGCAACTCGACGGAGTATTATACAACACTGTCATTGGCTGCATTCACAACCGTGTCACGTTTTCATACTGTCACCACAGAAACACGTGCTAGTATTTAAAATGATACAACAGACCCTCACTTTCATGGAGAGACGTCTGCTCTGGAGAGTAGAGGGTCCCTTGCTCTGCTTCTGTCCTAATGTCATAGGCACTGGTGTGAACCCCCTCTGACACCTGGGGTTTGCTTACACTGCTGGGCGGCGGATCTGAAAGAACAAACCCGTTAGAGAAATCCAACGTGGCACGTGCAAGTCTCCTGCAAACTCAGTCATGGGCATCTCCTCACCCACACTAACCAAGGCTTTACTGGCAGACAGGTATCATCTCCCAGAGCCCGTGAAAAGAACGGCAATATGAAAATCGGAGAGTTTTGTTTCCTCAAAGTTCTGATGCCATTCTACAGTTCTAATTTTTCAAACATATGTTCCAACCTATTTTAATGAGAAGAGAATGGATTACCTGGTAAGTACACTCTGCAGAGCACACGCTGCGCAGCTGTGCACACAGGACAGCTCTCCTTGTCCTAAGGGCCTATAATCAACACCTCCACACGGAGAAGGCTGAGGGGAATTTCATCCCTGTCTGTGCGCTATCAACAGCAGTTGCTGCAAATTTTATACATTTCTTCCTCCATATACTGCCATCTAAATATTTGTTTATTAACAACTCAAGCCAACTTTAGTTCTAAGAGTCTCAGCTGAATTTGCACAGGCAAAGGACAGGGTTGTAGGG
>NW_008678813.1:1960-5426 GCF_000695815.1 Acanthisitta chloris
TTATGAAGGAAGGAACGAGTTAAACAGAGGCTGGAAAAGAAGGACAAAGATGAGGACGCTGGACCAAAATTGTTTTGACAGAAATATTAAGCGTTCACTTGCCATCATGTTACGTAGGCAGCAGGGATGCAGTACAGAATCACTGAATCATTTAGGCTGGAAAAGCCCTCTGAGCCCAACCACTCCCAGCACTGCCAAGGCACCAGCAACCACATCCCTGAGTGCCACATCCACAGGGCTGTCCAACCACATCCCCGAGTGCCACATCCACAGGGCTGTTCAGTCCCTCCAGGGGTGTGACCCCACTGTCCTGGGCAGCTGTGCCGGGGCTGGACAGCCCTTCCTGTGAAGGAATTTTCCCTGATATCCCACCCAAACCTCCCCGAGGAAGCAGAGTAGGGAATGGAGCTGGAGGTTATGTTTGAAGGCAGCAGCAGGTACACAGGTTCTTGCAGGGAGCAGCAGCCCTGTCCCAAGTTGCTGGGGGCTCTGGGCAGTGGTTCCTGCTGCACGGAGATGCTCTGGCGTCTCACTGTCTGCACAATGAGCCACACTGAAAACGTTACCCAGCGATTGCTGCTATGAGGAGTGTTTCAACACTCCTCAGATTTGGGAGATATATTTAATAAGTCAGTAACTGTCAGGAACCCCAGGCAGTCAGCACAGCTGTTCATCAGCAGTGCGTTCTTAGGTCAAAACCAGCTTGTAAAACTTGACGCTAATTAATTTACTGCAACAGGAGCATTATGGCCAATGCAATTAAGGTTTAATAGGAAGTGTTACTGCACTTGCATGAGTTCAATCATCAGTGTGCTTAGAAAGGATGCAGAGAGCAGCACTGCAAGCCCTTGCCTCACAGCCTGCTGCACCAGCTCGGCACCAGATGGTAACGGGCACCAGTGGGTACTCCACGCTCTGCCCAACAAACACTCGGGGACTTGGACACTTACACTGCAATGACATTCGACTTCAACACTCTCATCCTCAATCTGCTTTGTCTGACTGCTGCAAGGCCCTGTTATCTCAGTCACTGGATGTTACACGATACTAAATCAATGTCAAACTGCCGCGCGATCGGTTTGGGGGAGGCACACGGGGAGAATAAGGTCCGATTGTGCGCGCGGTGCAGATGTTCCCGGGCACAGCCCTGAGCCCAGCTCGCTGCCATCACACACTGGGCACCACGCAAATGCTGCCACAGGGTAAGAGAGAAAGATTGTTTGGGCTGTCTAACAAAGGCAGAATGCACAATAACGCAGATTGTTGTCTTTCTACCTCTGTCGCCACCATAAATCATGAGGAGTGCCCGGAATAAAATAATGGCCTTTTTATAAATGGCTGCTGATCTAATATTCTGTTTATAAGCATCTGCAAAACAACATCATTTCACATTTCTGTGAGAAATTCTGTGTAATTCTACTGATGCATAAAGCAATTACAGCTACAGTCACATCTTATCAGCTGCTGACGCTTTTGACATAAAGCACTAACTGCAGTCAGGAAAAAAAGGTGATTTAAGGCAGTGTTTTCATCCATCTTTAACTTCAGTGTTTTCAGGTTGCAGTTGGCAAAGCAGCATCTAGTGACACTTGTACAAAACACAGCTCCACAGTGAATTGGGGAGTAAAACCCACAATCATGCCATAATCACAGTGTAAGTGTAAACAGGAAATGGATGTGGATCAGAAAATTCTAAGCAAGAAAGAGGTTTTTTCCCAATTCTGGGCAGTTCCTGCAGAAAAGGCTACGTTGGGTACATAAATGTGAGAAACACATCTAGGTTTGCACTAGCACATATTGAAATAGAAATAGGATGTTCTGGCATATGTTAAGTGGCTGCTTAGCAGAGATGTACACAGAAGATTTCTAGGTAATAGAAACACAAATGTGGAGAGAATTAAAGGATAACGTAGAAACATGAGTTGGATGGATGAAAGAGAAACGAATAGAAGGACAAGGAGAAAAACAACAGACAAAGAGTAAGTTACAGGAAAATCAGGAGGAAATCCAGCAATGGAGATCCCAAAATGGCAAGCAATTGGCTGAGATAAACCAGTAAAACAATCCCTCAGAGCTATCAGAAGGAACCTTTCCCAGTTGTGAACTGTCACTGGGACATTACAGAACCAGGGCAAACCACATGACTAAAAAATTCCTACAAACAAACCCCACAAAAACAATGTTCACATTGAAAGAATAAGTAAAACTCATTTCTCAATTTCTTGAAAAACCAATGCTGAGTTCTGTTTAAAGTCACTGCTGAAAGAACACCTGAGAAGCAGCACCATGACTAGCAGCAGTTAAATGCCAGGGCAAGGAGGCTGTTGAGAATATCAGCTTCAGCAGAAAGGAAAAAAACTAATGTGTGTCTCACCTCAGCTGGGGCAACGAGACCATGGGAATACAATCATGCACAAGTTTAGGAGCTCAGTCTATGTAAAACAAAAGGCAGAAAGGGAATATTTCCCCAAGTAGCCACAACAATGCCACTGTGAACACGCTGGTGCTGTGAGGGTGCAGTCCCACCCCTGCCCCAGTGTAGTCAGGAGGGGATGCAGCAGCACAAGAGAAATGCTGCTTTGGGAAGCAAATGCTTTCTGTGGGAAAGTTAGTTCACACTATGCTGAGGTACAAAAGGAATAAAAGCACTCCCAGAAAAACCTTCACTTGCTGGAGACTTTCTCAGTTAAGTAAGAACTGTGAAAAGAAAAACCATCAGTTTTCAAGCTTCAAACATGCAGTGTTTTTTCACGATCCTTACCTGCTAGGGAAGGACACAAGCAGTTTTTAGTGAATTGCAAACGAGACCCAACACAGGACAAGTCTTGTGTTACTCACAGCTCACACAGAAATACAAGGCACAAAAAGGGGCAAGAAAAGCATCTGTGACCACCTCTAAGCTCAAGCACCTTTTACAGTAAAGTGCCTGGTATGACAAAGAAGACATTAATGTCATACTTTAGAACAGACACTTGGAAGAGATACACAGCATCGCTGCTAAATGCTCCATTCGTGTCAAAACAAGCAAGGGATGCCAAGGAAATAAAGCTTTTTGGGCTTAAAGCAAATTGTACACATAAAAGATAATACCTGAGGATCTCCAAGGAAATGACTTCTCAGTAGAGCTGCAGAAAGAAAAAAAATGATCACAAAAATGATCCATGAGGTTAGTTTGGATTCTTTTAATTTTATTTTTAACCAAAGCATAGGAAACTGTACAAAGAACCTCAGCAGAGCAAGTTTCAATAGCCCATGTAAACAACACTGCAGTGCTTCACACCTGAACCAGCGGCCATGGAGTTTGGATTGTCAGTGGGAATTGTTGGCCCCAACTTCCTGCCTGCCACAGCACCAAGCAGTGTGAACTGTCTGCAACTGCACAGGTGGGAGGAGGATTCGTGGCACACGTTCCCTGGCTAAGGCATCATGATGTCAATGGCACAGCACAGCACACACAGCCACACCT
>NW_008678814.1:0-1358 GCF_000695815.1 Acanthisitta chloris
CCTCCTTCTCCTTCTCCTCCTTCTCCCCTCCTCTCCTCTCCTCCTCTTCTCTTTTCCTCCTCCACTTCTTTTCTCCTCTCCTCCTCTCCTTCTCCTCTTCTCCTTTTCTCCTCTCCTCCTCTTTCTCCTTTCCCTCCTCCCCCTCCCTTCTGTCCCACTCCCCTTCCTCCTCCTTGGAATGAAGACTTTCAGGAACTGAGACAGAATATGCTTAGCTTGGGTTTTGGTGTTTAATATTGTGTAGGTATCCTCAGCTTCTTTGGCCTCTGACTGGTGTGGTTTAATAGAGGAAGTTGATGTCTTCATAGAAGAAAGACTAGTAATGCTATCAAAATTGGGGGTTTTTTCATCATGTATTGTATCATACAGTGACATAACTGGAATCATTTGTCTAGGATATGCCATTAAAAATGAGAACCCTACTCTGAATTTGTCTCTTCAGCTCAGCTTCGTAACTCAGTCACTCATTTCTCGTTTGAAATCTCTGATGTAACAAATTTGGATCCAAATATCTCAAAACCTTTTTTCCTGATTTTTTGGTTCTTTAACCAATGGCTAACTCATAACTTTGTTTAAAAAGAGAACATGGAACTGTAGAAAAGAGAATGGCCATTTCTTCTGTGCCAAACATTTTTTCAGCTCTGCACTTTACTGAGTTGTTAGATATGTTTTTTCCTACTCATGAGAAAGATTTTCTATGCTCATCTTTGTGATGCATGTGACTTATGTGGGATGTGTGAATCAGGCCACAACCTCCCAGAATTCAGCAATGTGAGAACAGGAAGGGTTTCCCTATACGACTCAAATCTGGAAACACAGCTTGGCTTTAAGACCTACTAATAAGATAAGAAAAGCCAGAGAGTCCAAGGCAGCAAGGAATGCTTTCTATTTTCCATTGAATCCAAATGAAACTTTATGTGCTTTGTAAACTGGTATTTTGACTGATATGACTGAAAAAAGAAGAGGAAAAATGAGCTCTTTATGATTATTCTCTATTTGTTCAGGGCTAGAGGAACTTTACACTGTTACTCACATTTGTGAAAGCTTCACTGGCTGTTCTGCAGTTCTGCTAATGATATCTTTGACCCAGTGTTCCATGCAGAAAGTTTGATGCTTAAGTTGTTCTTCTGTGAGTGGATTCCTCTTTGTTTGAAGCCTTTTAGTATTTACTTTTTTAAGTATGCTAACAAAAAACAAGAAAAGAAGGCTACTGTGATAATTAGTAGGAATAAAAGAACGTGTTTGGCTTAGTTATTTGTATGTGTGTTTCAACTTCTCCATCTTTGTCATTTTGCTTATGCAGGGAGAAACTTTTTAGTGCATTTGGAATGGGTAGGACAGGTGGTCTGGAGATGGGA
>NW_008678814.1:1378-8808 GCF_000695815.1 Acanthisitta chloris
GTCATGTGGCTAGCAAATGTTGACATATTTAGGGGTGCTAATGATGATGTTGGTTTAACTCTTTTAGTCCTGATGTCTAAATATGTTCTTCATAAAGAAAAACCAAATCAGCTCCCCAGGAACTTGTAGTCTAATACTGGGGAAGGGTAGGAATTCCTGCTTTTTATTCACTGTATAAACATATGGAACATATTTAACATGGATGCCACTTACTACCTAATTAGGAAAATTAGCATAATCATACTTAATTACTGTGCCTATTTCATAGGGAGTTTGAGGATAAATTAGGTATAAGAGCTTGAAATATAAAAAGCTTTATAAGTGGGTAATATAATATACTTGTTCTGTCTATTGACCTCAGCTGATAATGAAGAAGCTGCAGCTAATAAATGTATGAGAAAGATCTGTATTAACTAATGATTTTTTTCTGCTGTAAAGGAGTTTAACACTTGTCAAATTGTGAGAAAAGAACAACACAGAAAGTGACATCAAAAGAGGAAATGGAGCAAGAAAGTGAAAATTGCACTTAATTCCTTTCCTTGTCTTACAGTTCTGTTGTCAGTCTTACATGGTCTTCAGCAAGGACAAGGACCACTGTTGGCTCCAGTATATTGTGTCTGAGATTCTAAAATAGGCAGTGCCTCTTGAAATGTTGCCTCATTTATCAATATCATAGAATCATATCATAGAATCAACTGGATTGGAAAAGACCTCCAAGATCATCAAGTCCAACCCTACTGTGGTCACTAGCCCATGGCACTAAGTGCCACATCCAGTCTCAGCTTGAAAACCTCCAGGGATGGGGAATCCACCACCTCCCTGGGCAGCACATTCCAGTGCCTGAGCACTCCCTCTGGAAAAAATCTCTTCCTAATCTCCAACCTAACCCTCCCCTGGCAAGCTTTGTGGTGGTTGTCAAAGACCTCTGCCACATAATAAATGGGGAGGATAGTGTGACCAGAGATACTGAGGTTACTCAGGGACCATTGTAAGTGCATACCCATAGGTTCACACACACAGTCCCTAGATAATGTGAAAATCAGAGCAAACAAACTGCCAGTGCAGGTGATTGCACATGTTGTTAATACAAGGGGCAGATTACCCTGGAATCCTCTCTTTCTGATTTTGAAAAATCTTCTCTATCCCTCCAGATAATCCTCACCATTTTTTTGTCTCTCCTTTTCCCATTGAATAATCTCCAGTAGCTCCAAGCTAAATTCCTCTTCTCTGTTCATATAAGTACAAATTTTTCCTGGCCTGAGTATGGTGAAGAGATTTTCAGCTGTTCAGGACAAAGTGGAAAATTTCTCAAGGAAGAAATTCAGGTCCTAGAAAAGCAGAGGTTTCAGGGGTTCCCACAAACAGAACAGGAGATGGCTAAGTTAAAGGAAGACATTGCTTTTTCCTCTGGATTTTCTGTGCTGGATTTCTCATAAGCCTTTTGATAGTGGTGGGAAGGAAATTCTCAAACATATTCTTCTCCACTGACTGCCTCTGCAGCAGTCAGATCACACTGGGAGCTCATTCTTTACAGGGGAAAAGCCTCAAAATGTTACATTCTCCTCTCTAGTAAGAAATTATAACTCCAGGATTTCTTTCATGTGCTAGACAATGATTACTGGGCCTGGCACAGCTGATATAGTTACTAAAAGAATCTTTAATAACTTCTGATAGGTTATTCTTGAAACTTGTGTTAAAGGCATTCAGATTGATTTTGGTATAGAAGAATTCACTGAAGTCAGATGTCTCTTTTCCCTGATTTACTTTCCTCAGATTTTTCTGTTGGGTAGAAAAATAAATGTCATTTGTAATGAAAACCAATCTTCAGCCTTTACTGTATCACTGAACAGAAATTTCCTGACAAATATTTGCACATGGTGTCTCTTCCTGTAGAATACATAAGAAGCAGCTTCATTCCCTGCAGTGTTTAATACAATGATGAATATTCCATCAGCCTCAGGCGAAAAATCAGGAAACCTGTGGTTTAGGATGACTTTAAGTGTGTGTTTGTTCAGGTGTTTGAGTAAGCAAAGGAAGAGCATTACAATACTGCAGGACATAAATGTGTTGCAACTCTATCATACTAATGACTATTCTTGTTCTGTAACATGCCACATATTGTTACTATGAAATCTTTATAGCAAAGAGGGTATTTTGTCAGCTGATTCATTTCCATGAATGCAGACATAGCATTTTACTTCTTTGTAACAAACCTGTTTGAGTAACAGAAACTGTGATTAAGGGACCTTCCTGATAGTTTTGTGATCTTTACTGATATCAAGCCCCACAAAGCCACTCACTCACTCTCTGAACCAGTGGGATGAGGGAGAGAATCAGAAGGATAAAAGCTGAAAAACTCATGGGATGAGATAAAGACAGTTTCCCTAATAATAGGGAAAGCAAAAGCTGCACACACAAGCAAAGCAAAACAAGGAATTCATTCACTGCTTCCCATGGGCAGGAGTTGTTCAGCATCTCCAGGACAGCAGGGCCCAGCACAATTAACAGTTCCTTGGGAAGACAAACACCATCACTCCAAACATCCTCCCCTTCCTCCTTCTTCCTCCCACTGCATACCCTGAGCATGATGTGCTATGGTGTGGAATATCCCTTTGGTCAGGTTGGGTCACCTGTCCCAGCTGTGTCTCCTCCCAACCTCCCATGCAGCCCCAACTCCCTTGCCATGTGGCAGTGTGGGAAGCAGCAAAGGCCTTGGCTCTGGGTGAGCTCTGCTCAGCAATAACACAAACATCTCTGGATTATCAACCCTGTGCTCAGCACAAATCCTAACCACAGCCCCACACTAGCCACTGGGAAGAAGGTTAACTCTACCCCAGCCAAAACCAGCACAATTGAGTGAGAGCCAAATCTCAGGAATGAGAGGGATTACTTATGCAGACTCTGATGTGGTAAATGTCTTTTTATTTGCTTCAGGTTAAACTGTGCATCTAAAACAGTGGTGTAAATAGCTCTGCCAAGGTTGCTTTGTGGCCAGTGCCCAGCAGACTTGTACATTACATGGAAGTGTTCAGTAATTTAGACTGTATTTGGATTCTAGTAATTTGGCCTTTGAAAGCTTTCACATAGCTTTCCCATCAGGCTAATAGATTTAAAAGACCTGGATGAATGAGCAGTCTAGTTGTGTTAGATGGCAAGTGTAGCTGACACTTTTCCTATACTGTTATAGAATAAACCACCATTTCTTTCCTGGACTGAAGGAAAGAAAAAGGAAGAAAAAAGCCAAAACACCATCACCACCACAAATGATTGACCACTCAATACTAGACAAATTGATCTATTTTAAATACACCTGTGATACCATAAAGAACCAGGCAAATCTCAAAACCAAAACCAAAACAAATGAGTTGATAAATCATGTACTGCATATCTGTCCTTATGTGAGGACATTCTCTGTTCTAAGGTCTCCAGTATAACCTGCCCAGTTTAGTTATAAACTGTCCTAGATGATCTCTAAATTACTTTCCTCTATTATTACCCTTTCCTTCTTGGAGAAAATTCCTCCACGTTCAGGTAAACATCCCTACCAAGAGGCAGATCTCAAAACCATTCCCATATTCTCATATTTTATGTGTATTTTATTCTGAAGGCAAATATAATTTACATTTTTAGGCAGAGACAGACATTGCATAGTGCCATCCACGCATTGCTTAGCTAACTGTTTACTTTGTGTGCATGTTTAGTGAGATTTTAACTACCTGCAGAACTGGAAGCAGTTTTAAAAATACATTTTGTAACAGAAGGGATCAGTTAACGAGTCCTAACTGTTTCTTTCTTAGCTTTGATCTGCATAAATCTATACATTCCCTGATGGGAAATGAATTCAAAGAATAAACTCCAATTGTAGCACCAACTTTACATCATAATAATGAGACTATGCATGGAGCCAATCACTTGGGCAGAGCAGTGTCAGCAGGTTAGTGTAGCTGGAAAATACTCAGAGAAAACTAATTAAGAAAATAAACACTAAAACAAAACTCAGAAGGAAGGGTGAGGAAGTTGAGGCTCTTCAGCCTGGAGAAGAGAAGACTGCATGGGGATGTCATAGCAACTTTTCAATATCTGAAGGGTCTACAAGGAGCTGGGGAGGGACTCTGTGTTAGGAACTGCAGTGATGGGACAAGGGGTAATGGGTTCAAATTGATGGAGGGGAAGTCTAGGTTGGATATGAAGAAAACGTTTTTCCTGTGAGGGTGGTGAGACACTGTCCCAGGTTGCCCAGGGAGGCTGTGGCTGCCCCAACCCTGGCAGTGTTCACAGCCAGGTTGGATGAGCCTTGAGCAACCTGATCTAGTGAGGAGGTGTCCCTGCCCAGGGCAGGGCTTGGGACTAGATGATCTATAAGGTCCATTCCAACTCTAAATTCTATGATTCTATGATGATTTTACATATAGATATGTAGAGATATATAGGTATAAATAAAAACACACAGCAGATGATTGAAACTACTTTTACAGTTGCACTGACCATCACAAAAAGTCATATTTTTCACTCATCTTACTTGCACTGTGCAGGCAAGACAAGTTCTCTAAAGGAGTTATATCTATAGGAGTTCATATCTTCAATGACACATAAATCATCTGAAAGTCCTTTCATAACTGAACATTTTTCTCCATAGACACATGGACCTGTATGCATATGTATATGTACATACACTTATATATATTTTCATTGTTAGATGTTTTCAGCTTTTAAATATCAGTGCAGTCTTGGCCTAGAGGGAAGACATGTCATATTTAATACTTTAAGCAAACATAATTGCTAGGAAATGTCCTCGTGCCAAATTGGCATCAATCAGTTCAACAGTGTAATCATGTGTGCTTAATCATAGGCAGAAAATGCTAAAACTGAAGAAAATCTCTTCCTTAAGCATTTTATTACCTGAAGGCTTAAATGGGCATTTAGTAATAGCATAAAGCATCATTATCATGGTATTATATTCAGGCTTGTTGTTATTATATTATAAAAAACTGAATTTGTTGGATAAGAAATGCATATTATTAAATCTGATATGTTCTAAATTAATTGCCACATTATCCATCATATAGCACTTAGTCTTTTATTTCATGAAAGCAACAAAAAGAAAAGAGTCTGTTCCATGCAGCTGAAACACCTTCCTTGAGGTGTGGTAATGAGAGAAAGGAAAACCTGGGGGTGTGATCCAGATGGAACCATAGCAATGGAGTTCTCATTTTGGATGGCAGTGTGTTTGAGAGCTGTTTTGCTTTCACCCTATAGCCTTGATAAATCCTCAGCACAGCTGTGCACTGTGCCTGGGATGACAGAGTAAACCTGCCCAAAATACTGTGGCATCATGAAAGCTCCAGTGGTTGTTTATGTGGCACTGGACTATGCTAGTGCTCAAGCCTAGGTATAGACAAGTAATTTCAAATTAGGAGCTGGGGAACTGGTTTGTTACTGCATTTTCTTCACAGAACCATAGAATTTAAGGGTTGAAATGGACATTACAGATCATCTAGTCCCAACCCCTGCCCTGGGCAGGGACACCTCCTCACTTGATCAAATTGCTCAAGGCTCATCCAACCTGTTCCAATGTCTCACCACACCTAGAGTAAAAAACCTTTTTCTAATATCTGACTCCTTCAGTTTGAACCCATTACCCCTTGTCCTATCACTGCAGTTCCTAACACAGAGTCCCTCCCCAGCTCCTTGTAGACCCTTCAGATATTGAAAAGTTGCTATGACATCCCCATGCAGTCTTCTCTTCTCCAGGCTGAAGAGCCTCAACTTCCTCACCCTTCCTTCTGAGTTTTGTTTTAGTGTTTATTTTCTTAATTAGTTTTGCCAGATGAGTGTGAAACATCTGAACTGTAATTTTACATCAGGCCTTATACTTGTGTTAAAATGAGAAGCACTGATAATATATGATGATTTATATCTTACTTCTACTTCAGAAACCTGTTTAATCACATTAGTGTCTTAAATGTGTGAGCATCTTTCCATAACTTATACATCTGGTGCATTAACTCTGAGTGAGTGTTGCAGTACTCTGCTGCTATCTTAATCCCAAAAATTCATTATCCAACATCTGCTTTCAAAGGCAGCTTGCAATATCACTGGTGACAACTAGTTTCCATAGTTTCCACTAGTGTAATATATTGTGTTTTCCCCATCAGCACTCACTGCTGAATAGCAAACAAGTCCAATCACAGAGCTCAACAGTAACCCAAGAATACAAACTACAAAGATACTTCTTGTGCAGATAATTAAGCTGTTGTATCAGATTTCAACAATGAGAAACAAAGCCATTGTCCTTACAGGAGGAAAAAGAACCTAACATTTCTCATAGGTTGTTGTGAAATTCATGTTCTAGCACTACTTTTGTCCTAGTTACACTAACCTGCAGGCTCAGATCATTGACTTTATACTTAGATACAAGCTATTTGTTGAATTTTATTCAGAAAACATTGCACATATTTCTTCTGTTCTAGTTTTACACCCCCATTTTTTCCTGTAAAGCACAATTCTAGCTCTTAATTGCTACAGAACCAACTCCATTTCACATTAATAAACCACAAATTGCTTTGGAGTACAGAGGATCAATAGGCACATTTATATATCAACTGACAGAATAGACATATTTACAGTTAGAATACATATCCCTTGGGGAATGAAAGAACAAAATCCAAGGATTTTGTTCCCAGGAAACAAATTGCCTAATTCAGTGCTGGATATTTTTATTGTCTGATTTTTGAATTTAAATGCTTTACAAAGGCTTTCTTAGATTTTGTATGGCATGGAACAGAATTGTTCATGAAGCTGACACAATATAATTAAAAGCTGTAAAAAGAAAATGGTTAAGTTAAGTTCACACTTAAAATCTTGTCTGCAGACAGACCTGCTTTTCTGTGCATTTGTTTCTCTGGCTGCCAGTGGTGGATGCTAAACACTGCTTCCAAAAAATTTGTGTGCTCCTAACATGATTCATCAACATTTCTGCTTTTGAAATGGCTGTTTGAACTGACGAAAAAAAGCTTCAGAGAGATTTTTCCTTTCATTGGTATAGTTTAAAAAAACATCCTGCACTGAGTCAAAAAGTTTGATAGTTTGTTAACTTATGATTGTGTATCAGGAAGGGAAAGGAAACATACCATGTTGAAAAATGCAGATGCATTTTCAGAGAAGTGAACTTTAGTTCCTTGCAAAATGTGTGTTTGTGAATGCAAGATCACAGAATCACAGAGCAATCAGAGTTAAAAGGGACCCCTGAGGATCATCCAGTCCAACTCCTGCCCTGCACAGACATCCCTGACAGTCACACCCTGTGCTGAGAGCATTGGCCAAACACCTCTGGAGCTCTGTCAGCCTTGGGGCTGTGACACTGCCCTGGGAGCTGTTCAGTGCCCAAACACCTCTGGGGAAAGAAGAACCAGTTGCTAATCTCCAGCCTA
>NW_008678814.1:8873-10675 GCF_000695815.1 Acanthisitta chloris
TGCACTTCCTTCCCTGAGGGAGTTGTATCCACAATGAGCTCTGTGCTCAGTCTCCTCTTCTCCAGCTGAACAGCCCAAGTGCCTCAGCCACTCCTCATGTGGCTTCCCCTCAAGGTCCTTCACCATCTTCATTGCCTCCTTTGGACACTCTCCAATAACTTAATATCTTTCTTATATAGTGGCACCCAAAACTGCACACAATATTCCAGGTGAGGCTGCCCCAGCTCAGAGAAGAGCAGGACAATCCCCTCCCTCTGGCAATGCTTTACCTGATGCCCCCAGGACACGATGTCCCTCCTGGCTGTCAGGGCACACTGGGACTCACATTCAACTTGCCATCAACAAGGACCCTTAGGTCCTTGGGGGACTCATCCTATAAGTTGAGTATAAATACAGGCACACACAACGGCACATGGAACAAGTAGATTTTCAGCTCTGTGCAAATACAATTTTTGGGCTTTCTGTGTGCTTTCAAAACATGACTGTCAATGCAGACTGCCTTACCAAACTACAGTGTGGTTATAAACCCTAGCAAGTCTTAGCTGGGCATTTATCTACCTGAAACTTACATTGCAAGAAAATCTCAGACCTGAAAGAAACAGAGTTACTATGAGGATTAAACTGCATCTTAAAGGAGGTAGGTGTGATGCTGTGAATATGAATTAATTTACATTTGCAGGAGAGTGTGATGACAGTTGAACAGACTCTTTTTCAAAATTACTTCTGCCCACATCCCAGGAGTATTTAATTCAGCATAAGAAATGAGTCATTCAGCTGCAGAGTTTTGTATGGGTTACTAGTATGGACCTGAAACTTGTAAGCTGCCAAATAGTTTATAATTTAGGATTTCCTTTCATAGAATCAAAGAGAGGTTGAAGTTGGATGGGACCTCCAGAGGTGATGTGGTCCAATGCCCCTGCTCAGGGAGGGCCACCAAGAGCCAGTTGTCCAGAACTGTATCCAGACAAGTTTTGAATATCTCCAAGGATGGAGACTGTGCAACCTCTCTAGGCAACTTGTGCTAGTGCAGTGTCATCCTCACAGAGAAAAGAAAGAAAACAAAAGCAGCTTTGTGTGATTAGGTTGAATTTCATGTGTTTTAATTTGAAGCTGTTTCCTCTTGTCCTATCAGTGGGTACTACTGAGTAAAGTGTCTCCCTCTTCTTCATTCCCTTCCTTCAGATATTTATGCACATTGATGTGATCCCCCTAAGCCTTCTGGTCTTGAGGCTTCAGAGCTTCAACTCTTACAGCCTCAGCTCAGATGAAGATGCCTCAGTCCCTTAATCATCTCAGTGGTCCCGTGATGGACTCACTCAAGGAACTCCATCTCTTCCTTATACTTGGGAGCCCAGCACTGGACACAGCCAGTAGACAGGAATGATCAGCCCCCTTGGCCATCTGGCAGTGCTCTTCCTCACACAGTCCAAGATGCCACTGTCCCATGGGCACCTTGCTGGTACCTGGTCAGCTTGTTTTTCACCAGAATCCCAAGATCCTGTTCTGCAACATTGCTTTTGGGGCACTGAGCCTCCAGCATGTGCTGGTGTCTGCATTATTCCTCCCCAGGTGTAGTAGTTGGCACTTGTTTAAATTAATGAGATTCCTCTTTGCCCATTTCTCAGCATATCAAGATCTCTGTGAATGGCAACACAACTCTCTGGTGTATCAGCCACTCTTTCTGGTTCACTGTCAACTGTGAACTTGCTGAGGGAGCACTATGTGCCATCACCCTAGTTGTAAACAGAGGTGTTGAACAGTACTGAATCCAGCAGCAAACCCTGGAGCACAGCACTAGTGAC
>NW_008678814.1:10707-12885 GCF_000695815.1 Acanthisitta chloris
TCCTGGATCCTTGAAAATACAACTTCATCTGCTGATCTCTTTCTAAAAATTATTTTCTACTTACAAATCTGCATCAGTGTTTGATAATCTGGTGTCTTTGGGTTTTTTGGTGATATGGGGGAATTCTGTTTTCCAAATCTTCAATCATGTGGCCCTGCTGAGAAAAAAATCCATGTCTTAAGAGAAGTTAGTTAGGAAGAAATAAGTGGATTTTTCCAGAAACTAAACAAAATTACAGTTCTCCTAACTGTGAATGATGTTTGGGGAAATAGAAAATTCAGAAATTGCAAGATGCAAGGAGACCCAATAGGATACAGAAGATATATTCTAGTAAGTCATGGTTGAGTCTTCAATCAGTCCCTGAGCTCCCCTCAGATGTTTTGGTTTAAAAAAGATAGGGGAAGAAAAGCAATATTTTCACATCACTGTGTTGACTATATAAAACTGCACTGATGGTGGGTTGTGTTGCATTCTGCAGCACATAGAGCCTTTTTAACTTGCTTCTGGATATTTTATGTTGGTGCTGGGAAATATCCCTAGAGAGGTGAAGGGAAGATTGCTTTGCCTATAGGACCAAACCTGGAGAAATGTCAATTGCTTCTGGTTTGTGCAGTGCACGTGGCAGTGTTTGATAAGCTACTGGATAGGTTTTGTGGTGTATCTTTAATTTCTCTATACCTAGGTTTATGCTGAAATGTTTAACAAGAACTGATATATTTACAAATACTCTCCCAGACACTTAATCTCTGCCAATCTGAAATGAACCCAAGTGAAGGCAATCAATGATGTGGAATTTCCATTTAAAACAAGAAGACCTGGTGCATTCCCCAGACAGTTGCAGAAATGTGGCACTTGTGTGGCTCTGCTTAGACTAAGAAAGGCTGGAGATTTCCCAGTATTGAAAAACTGGGATATGCTCAGTAGGAGAAAAAAACTAATTTATTGCTCAGTAATATGTACTGAAATATTCTAAAAGGATTCTTCTAACAGCTCTCGGCCTGCTCTTGCTTCAAAACCCTTCTCATAAGGATATGGATGATAGTCCTTACTAGTCTGGAATCACTGTATACTCAAAAGCATAAAAGACATTCAAGGAGAGCAGTTTATTACAGCAGAGTCTGCAGAAAAAAGGTAGAACCACTTGCGAGTAAGTAAATTTATTACAGATATGCTTTTGTTTTGCTCCTGTACATTTTACAGGAGGAAATGTAGGATTGGGATGAGCTTGCATTTGTGGTTCTTGAGACTGAGGAATCCTGGGGCAGAACTGCCAAATATTTCACAGTGAAAATAAATTCAGAGTCATACAGTTGGCAAAAACAATGGTGATGGTGGTTGTCCAGAGAACATTTTGGGAAAGTTAGTTGCAAATTCTTCCTTTAGCAGAGACTAAGCAGTAGAAGACAGGCAAGAAGAGGTGTCTGATTATCTCTTTTCTCATTACTGTCATGTGCAGAAAAATAAAGCTAATGGTTTATCTGCTGGAGAACAGACCCACAGGAGCAGACTTGAGAGCATTTAAAATTTTCCAGTTTCTGCGCCCTGAAATCACCAAGTGGAGTGATGAAAAAAATCTGGGTTTTTAGAGCAGTATCAGGTATGATAATCCTCAGAGTGCCTTAGTGAGGCTCTGGTATGATAGCAGGAGAGCCTGGACATGAAAATTTAAGGTTAAGACAGGCATTTCCAACACAGTTTATTTATAGGAGGTTTTAGGAATCCATGAGAATCATGAAGCTTTTACCCAATCCACTTAGCCCAAGCAGTGGCAAATGTAAATAGCTGTGGGTTAGTCAGACCTGCCCAGGGGAGAGCTGGATCAGAGGCTTTAATCTCATAAACCTCAGGGCTGGGAAGCTTAAATTCAATAAAATAATCTACCTTAGCTGCTAAGTAGGATTAGTTGCAGCCACTGGAAGCTGAGAATACACAGCACCTTGAGGTGTGATGAAGTTGTTGTATGTGTTTGCCTTGGCTTGCTGTGCTAAATTTAAATGCATGAGACATTGATATCCAGAACCTGTCCAGATTCATCATTAAAACAGATGATAAACATTGAAAATATAATTGAAGTAAATAAATTTTGGTGTCAATTAAATACATTTCAGTTAAAATAATTGAGCACTTGAATTATGAAAGAAAATAAATATATTAGTTCATAGAATCATAGAATCGTAG
>NW_008678815.1:0-4824 GCF_000695815.1 Acanthisitta chloris
GCACCGGAATTAGATCAACCTCCGGCGACCATCTCGGCTCCACTGGCACCACATGGAGCCCCTCCCCTCCGGCGGCCACCTCGTCTCCACAGGCACCACCCTTGGCCCTGCCCCCGGGACCAGCAACACTGGAATTAGATCAACCTCCAGTTGCATGTACGAGAAGCAGGACTGCTGCATCTGTGGGGGCTTCATTGTACCCCTTAAGGGAGGTACCCCTCGGATCAAATCAGGAGGGCATCGAGTTTGTGGCAGTCCCATTAAATACTACGGATGTTCAGAAATTTAAAAAGGAAATGGGGGCACTGTTAGATGATCCCCTCGGAGTAGCTGAAAAAATAGACCAATTCCTAGGTCCCAATACCTACACCTGGGAAGAGATGCAGTCCATTCTAGGGATTTTATTTACTGTAGAGGAAAAGGGAATGATTAGACAAGCTGGAATGAGGATTTGGGAATGGCAGAATCAAGCCGGGCCCCCGGGAGATCAAAAATGGCCAAACGTGGATCCCCATTGGGATCATCAACAACCCCAGGGGAGACAAAATATGAGAGATTTGAGAACATTAATCATACAGGGGATAAGGGAGGCAGTACCCTGAGGACAAAACATTAATAAAGCATTTAATGAACAACAAAGAAAAGATGAGCTTCCAACAGATTGGTTGGAGAGGTTAAGAAAGAGTCTACAAATGTACTCTGGAATAGACCCGAATACAGTGGCTGGAACTGCACTCCTTAAAACACAATTTGTAGCCAAATCCTGGAGGGACGTAAGAAAAAAATTAGAAAAGTTAGAAGACTGGCAAGAAAGAGGATTAGAAGAGTTGCTTAGAGAAGCACAGAAAGTTTATGTTAGAAGGGATGAGGAGAAACAGAAGGCAAAAGATAAAATATTTGTAGCAACAGTAAAAGAAAGCCAAAAGAATAAGACTCCATCTGAAAAATGGAAAACGGAACAGACACCCAAAAAATGACCTTATAGAGGGAGAAACACAATTCCCGTTTGTTCTTATTGTAAAAAGAAGGGACATGTTCAGAAGAACTGTCACAAGTGGGAACAGGATGAGAGAATATTTGAAGAAGAATAGGAGTGTCAGGGGCTATATCTTCTGGGGACATTAACTTGATAAAACTCTTGATAGGTCCCCATAAGGAGGAAGTTTTATTTTTAGTAGATACAGGTGCTGAAAAATCAACTATCCAAAAACTTCCAAAAGGAATAGAAAATGGGAAAAGCCACATGTCAGTAGTTGGAGCGAAAGGGGAACCTTTTAAAGTACCTATTTTAAAGGATGTAGAAATAGAGGCAGAAGAAAAAATTTGTCTTAATGACTTGATTTTGCTCTCTGAAGCAGAATATAATTTATTAGGTAGAGATTTGAGTTAAATTTGAGCATTCAGAGTCAAGGAGACAAATTACACATTAAATTATATACTTTGACACAAAAAGATGAGGAAGCTATTAACTCCTTGGTATGGTATAAAGAAGGGGAAGACAGAAGGATGGAAATGGACCCCATAAGCATCCAATTAATAGATCCACATTGTCCAATTAGAATAAAGCAATATCCTATACCCATGGAGGGTCGAAAAGGGTTAAAACCTGTGGTTGACAGACTTTTGGAACAAAGAGTTTTGGAACCATGTATGTCACCTCATAATACACCCATCCTCCCTGTAAAGAAACCGGACAGGGCATACAGGATGGTACAGGATCTAAGAGCTGTAAATCAGCAAACAATCACTAAATTTCCTGTGGTAGCAAATCCCTATACTTTATTGAGTCATATATCTCCAAAACATACTTGGTATAGTGTAATAGATTTGAAAGATGCTTTCTGGGCCTGCCCTCTGGATGAGGGATCAAGAGATTATTTCGCCTTTGAATGGGAGGACCCTGAAACAGGACAAAAACAACAATTAAGCTGGACTGTGTTACCACAGGGGTTTATAGAGTCACCAAATTTATTTGGACAAACTCTAGAGAAAATCTTACAGGATTTTATATTACCCAAAGAGGTGAAATTATTACAATATGTAGATGATTTATTAATAGCAGGAGAAACTGAGGAAGAGACTTGAGAGGCCACTATTAAATTGTTAAATTTTTTAGGAGAAAAAGGACTGAAAGTGTCCCGATCAAAATTACAGTTTGTAGAACAAGAAGTAAAATATTTAGGACATTGGTTAAGTAAAGGGAAAAAGAAGCTAGACCCTGACAGGGTATCTGGAATCCTATCCTTAAAATCCCCACAAACAAAAAAAGAAATTCGGCAAGTATTAGGATTATTAGGATATTGCAGATGCTGGCTTGAAAGCTACAGTGAAAAAGTGAAATTTCTGTATGAAAAATTAACTAATAACCACCTTAAGTGGTTCACAGAAGATGATCAGAAATTTGAGGAAATCAAGAGGGCAGTAATACAAGCGCCTGTATTAAGCCTCCCAGACCTGGAAAAACCTTTCTATCTGTTTGTGAATACTTCAAACCAGACAGCTTATGGAGTTCTTACTCAAGACTGGGCAGGAATTAAAAAACCTGTAGGATATCGTTCTAAATTACTTGATTCAGTAAGTAGGGGATGGCCTGCTTGTCTCCAAGCCCTAGTTGCTACAGCATTGTTAATAGAAGAAGTCAAAAAGATTACCTTTAGTGCTCCTTTAAAAGTATATACACCACACAATGTCAGGAGTGTTTTACAACAGAAAGCAGAAAAATGGTTAACAGATAGCCAAATCCTAAAATATGAAGCAATATTAATTGACTCTCCTGACCTAGAGCTGAAGATTACATCTGCTCAGAGTCCAGCACAATTTTTGTTTGGAGAACCATCAGAGAAATTACAACATAATTGTTTAGAAGTAATCGAAAGCCAGACTAAGGTAAGACCAGATCTGAGGGATACTGAATTAGAAAAAGGAGAAGCACTCTTTGTAGATGGTTCCTCCCAAATGGTAGAGGGGAAAAGAAAATCAGGATATGCAATAATAGATAAAAATCTCAAACCTGTGGAATCAGGACCTCTGAGTCCATCATGGTCAGCTCAAGCTTGTGAGCTGTATGCTCTATGTAGAGCCCTAGAGTTATTAAAAGGAAAAAGCAGAACTATATATACAGACTCTAAATATGCATATGGGGTAGTACACACTTTTGGAAAAATTTAAGAAGAAAGAGGTTTAATTAATACTCAAGGAAAGAGTCTTATACATCAAGAATTAATAATAAGAATTCTAAAGGCATTGAGAGAACCAAAGGATATAGCAGTGGTACATGTGAGAGGACACCAAAAAGGGTTAGATTACAAAACCAGAGGAAATAATTTAGCAGATAAAGATGCCCAAGAAGCGGCCCTAAGAACTCAATTTATTAAAATTAATGTAGTACAAACAAGAGGAGACACCAATGAGGAAAGAAAAAGGGAACGGGAAAAGAAATTTACTCCAGAGGAGCAAACAAAATTGGAGAAAATAGGGGCTAAGCAAGAACAAGGAAAATGGATGCTGCCCGATGGGCGAGAAATGTTGCCAAAAGCCTTACCAGACCAATATTAGAGCGATTACATGCACAAACATTGGGGTATGAAAGCATTAAGTGATCATTTTCTTAAACAATTTGGCTGCATTGGGATTTTTGAAATAGCAAAGCAAGTTACGCAAGTTTGTTTAACTTGCCAAAAGATAAATAAGGAAGTGTTTTGACAAGTGGCTGCGGGCAGGAGAAAAACAGCTTACAGACCTTTGGAGAAAGTACAAGTTGATTTCACTGAATTGCCCAAAGTGGGGAGAATAAAATATCTACTGGTGATAGTGGATCATTTAACACAATGGGTAGAAGCTTACCCTGTAGCACTAGCTACAGCACAGATGGTGGTAAAAATCTTATTAGAACATTTGATACCTAGATATGGGATAATCCAGTACATTGACTCTGATCAGGGCACACACTTTACTTCTAAAATAATAAAATTATTGAGTCAGTCATTAGGAATTCAGTGGGAATACCACACTCCATGGCACCCACAAAGTTCAGGGAAAGTAGAAAGAATGAATCAAACAATAAAACAGCAATTGGCTAAATTGATGATTGAGACACAGATGCCCTGGACAAGATGCTTAGCACTGGCACTCTTGAACATACAGACTAAACCACATAGTGATACTGGATTATTGCCATATGAAATGTTATATGGCATGCCTTATTTTCAAGGGATGCCTCTGGGAGGAGGATATTATGATTGAAGATCATAATATCCAAAAATACATAATCACCATTGGGAAAAGATTAAAAGAGTTAAGAGAGATTGGGATGATGACTCAAACACCACCATTGGGATTTGCAATTCATCAGTTGAAAACCAGGCGATAGAGTTGTAATTAAAATATGGAAAGGAGAAACCTTATCTCCCCTTTGGGAAGGGTCTTTTCTTGTTTTAGGAACTACAGAAACAGCAGTGAGGACCGCTGAAAAAAGGATGGACGCATGTACCAAGAGT
Organism: Acanthisitta chloris; assembly: GCF_000695815.1. Taxonomy (NCBI): domain Eukaryota; kingdom Metazoa; phylum Chordata; class Aves; order Passeriformes; family Acanthisittidae; genus Acanthisitta; species Acanthisitta chloris. The sequence goes on from NW_008678815.1 coordinate 4,497, forward strand.
AAAAGGTCCAGTGAAAGAGTGGAAAATAACATCTGAATCAGAAGAAACTAAGCTAACCATCAAATGAACTTGAAGAAGCCTTCATAGAAGAACATAAGCTAAGTCACTGTGGGAATTTCATTATGGCTACTCCTGTATAGACATTCAAATCACTAATAGATTAATATATGGGAGGGTTTGCAAAATATAATACACAATCAAGTCCCTGGAGAGAAGCTAATACAAGTACTTGTCCATTGTGTAAATGGTGTTGTTTAAGAGCTAAGTGTTCTGTTTTACACGCAGTGAGAACCGCTGAAAGAGGATGGACACATGTGCCAAGAGTAAA
>NW_008678816.1:0-987 GCF_000695815.1 Acanthisitta chloris
ACATAGTCCTCAGCTGTGCCAGGAGAGGTTCAGGTTCTTCTTTTGCAAAGACTTTCTTCACAAAAAGGGTGATTAGACACTGTCAGGAGCTGCCCAGGGAGGGGGTGGAGTCACCATCCCTGGAGGAGTTATAAACAAATACCTGCTACTCAGAGATACAAGTCTGTGAGCAGTTCTTTTCCAGCCTTTTCTCGGCATCAAACCTACAGGGAATGTTTGCCAAGGTCCCTGACAGCCTCCCAGTCTGCCCAGGAGCTCTTTGAGGAGAACCCCAAAGAGCTGGAGGGAAAGGTGTCCCAGTGGTGAAGAGGATAGGGAGGGCTGCAGGGATGTCTAGATTGAGTTGTACTTGGAGAAAGGACTACCAGGAGCAGGGAAGTCCCCCAGAGCCTTGGAGTGGAGCTGCCAAGATGAGACAAGGACAAGGTGATGGAAGAAGATGAACATGAAGACATAGGATTCAGCAGCAGATCCACCACTGATGCATGTGGGAGCCCAAGAGAGCCCACACAAAACAGCTGCCAGCAACCAGGACTTGTAGCTGGGCACCAGGACCCATGGACGGGCACCAGGATTCATGGTTGGACACCAGGACCCTTGGCTGAGCACCAGGACTCGTGGATCGGCACCAGGAGCTGTGGCTGAGTACCAGAACCTGTGTTTGGAAACCAGGATTTGTGGCTGAGCACCAGGACATGTGCCTGGCCACAAGGACCAATGGATGGGAACCAGGATCCGTGGCTGAGCATCAGGACATGTGGCTGAACAATGGGCAGATCCTGACTCTCCCAGTCCCACTCCTGCTGGGCTGAGCCTCTGGACACTCAGGCTTTTCCTTCTTTTTCTCTATGGTTCCTCTACATAGTTCAATAAAAGTTCACTTTTATTCTTTATGGAAATGATCTTTCTTGTCCTGGACAGCAGCAGCACCTTCAGTTCTGGTTGGACCTGTGGCCCTGTTCATGTTCTCCCTGCAGGACCTCACCC
>NW_008678817.1:0-16552 GCF_000695815.1 Acanthisitta chloris
GCTCATGGTGAGCTTCTCATCCAGTGTTTCCTGAAGACATACAGCAGCAGGTGGCAATAGTTTGTGTGGTTTGCATTCTAGTTTAGCTGGGTCGATTTTGGAGCATTTGCAATAAATGAGGAAAAGTATCTACATTTAGGATCTAATCCTGTAACTACAAATTTCTGCCAGGAGATGAATTACCTGTTGACTAGTATATATATATTCTATATACATCAAGGCATGTTTTAGCAAGCTGTTTTGTCACATTGGCATAACTAGAGGAATCTATGAAAGTCCTGAGCTAGGAAATATCTATCCTCTGTACAAGCTGCAAACCTGTGCAAAATTCAAGAAAATCATCAGCTTTCCAGTTAATTATGGTGAATTATGAGCATTTTATATCTGGAAAATGCCCTTCAAGATGAACTGCTGAGTAATAATTTCCATCCAAACAATCTGTATTCTTCTGACCAGTGTTAGCATATTGGTAAATTTAATGTCCAAGTTTGTGAGAAACAGAGAAGTATAAACACAGATGTAAACTGTGTGTGTGTGGCCCTGAATACGTTTTTTTTTGAAGAAACAGAATCGTCATATGAAGTTTAATGATAAATATATTCTCTTAATATATGTTCAATACTATTACCAATGGAAGGTCATCTTAAAGAAAAAAGCTTTAAAAATTCTACTAGTGATAGGTACCTAGAAAAAATTGCATATATGGGTACTGAGAATTTTAGCAAAGGAGGTAGACTGCATAATGCCTGTCACTGGCCACCCCACTGGCCTAGGCAGTGACTGGTTCATTATGATTGATAAAGCACTTGAAGCATAAAACATCCTTCAATTGGATGAATTTCTCCTGCTTGTTCATCTCTCCTTTACACATACCTTGTACCCCCAGTGTGCTCCCACCCACAGTGGATTCCCCACTAGGGAATCCTAGTTTGAAGACTCTGTTCCCTCACACTGCTGTCTTGTACAAATCCAGTGAGAGAGAAGACAAATCACTGTATTGGGTTGATGGCAGCTCAGCAAACAAATGGAAATTACCAGATTTGGCAAAGTGGGCAGCTCAGTAGAGCCCCAAGGATCAATCTCAGACCATGCTTTCTTCACTGTTTGAATTTTCTTTGAAAAAGAAATGAACAGGAAAAATTGGGCAGCAATTGTCTCTACTTACACATGCAGTTGGTAGTAGGCAGTATATTAAACAAATATATAGCTTATGATCTCTACTCCCTGCCTCAGGGTAAGCCTAACAGAAGGTTTTGGTTGATAGGGTATATATACACTGGTATAAACTGTCCATTTCGATAAGATGTTTTCTTTGAGCATCTCAGAGGAATCTACAGATATTGATTAAACTTCATAATGCCCTAAAGAATCTCAGATTTCTGTTCTTATATAACAGATGAGTAGCCTGAAGAGCAGAGAGAAGTTTTGACCAAGGTCATAAAATGAGACACTGACAGGATTAGAAATAGGTCTCAGGAATCATGGTATGAGTCTTGCTTAAATACAGTCCCTCTCAAGAGCAAAAGCACATATACTGCAATAATGGTTTACATTTCCCAAAGCTTTCCTATATAAAGTATGCTATAACAACTGACAGAATGCAGAAGAAAATGTGCAGTAGAATGCAGAGGCATTTTATGAGATTGTGAGAGAGTTTCCAGCCAAACTGTTTTTATTCCTTTTAAAAAAGGATTAAGTGGAATAAAAGGGAAAGATCAGAAAAGGAAAAAAATAGGAAAAAAAAAAAAAAAAAAAGAAAAGGATAAAGAAAAAAGGAAAACCATCAAGCAGTTCTGTTCCAGCTAATAAATGATGGCAAGAATTGGGAAAAGACTTGTCACTTTCATCTGCCACTATTTTTCTTGTTGCTTGCCAAACACCATACCTAGGGAGACATGAACGATATGAGGATATCTATCTTCTCTTCATGATAGAATTACCTTAGGCAATTTCCACCTAAACTGCTAGAGCTGGTTGAAATGTTTTCCATAAAGAAATTGAAAATGTTTGCAGAATATTTTTATACCTGTATAGAGAATTAAAGTGGATGTACTGCTTTTTTCCTTGTTCCTTATACCCTTTCCCCCTCCTCTTTCCCCTTTCTACTTGAAAGTTGGATGAGAAAAGACAAAATGTATGAAGTGAGGAAAAAGAAAACTAAGAGGATTTGGATGAAAAGGGGGCACAGGATTTTGAACATTTTAACAAGCAGTCAAAAAAAACCCTCCAGAAATTAAATAGTCCAGAAATTAATATCTTGAAGTATTGCTTTTCAATTGCATTCATACCTAAACCTGGCAAAAAGTATCAGGCTATATTAATCTCAAGCCAAAAATGTAAATCAGTAAGTTACAAGTTTTATTTTTTCTTACTATACAAAATTTCCAGAAAATGCTTATTTTGTAAATACAATAGTATAATGAAAGTTTTGCTATTACATCCTTCATTATTACTGGATGTTATTTTCTTTTTAAATTTACACGTAAACTCCAATCCTAAAATATATATTAAAGCTTATGAATTGAGAGAAGTTCTACCAATGCTTCTAAGTTTTTGAAAATGATGAATGTGATTTACCACTCCATTAAACCTCTATAACAGGGTGATGAATCAGGCCCAGTGTTTTAAATATAGCTTTCTTCCTGGAAACTTCAAGCAACTTCTGCAGCTCAGGTAAGTCCAGTAATTGTTTTCCATTAGTATTAGTATAGCCCAGCCTGCAGCCTCCTGTGGGGCTGGACTGCTGCCTTTATGAGGGACTGAGTGCTGTTGGCATCACCTTGCTATATCTGCCACTTCGCATCAGTGAGAGTCAGTGCTCTACTGCCTCCACTGCTCTCCAGCTAAATAAAGGGTATTTTAAGAAAGCATGGCGCAATGAATCTGCAGTGCCATATTATGCTTATGACTTCTTGGGAATAATGCAGGGGATCAGGACTCAAAGGCTAGTGGGACACAGTGACACCCCTGCTCCTTTCTTGTATTTTCATGCCCAGTTCCATGATTTGTGTTATTTTCTATTCAAGCATACACAAAAGCACCACAAAAACAATTACCCCTTTATTTTACTACAGCTGGAATGCAAAAACAAAAATTTGATTTGCCTTACTTATTTATTGACTCACTTGTGATAAATGTTGTGAGGATCACTAAGAGAAACTAAAGATCAGAGCACATGATATAGAATCAAACACTGGGACAGCTAGATTTGTTTACACTGAAGCAAAGAAGACAAAGGGACATCTAATTGCCATCATCCCCTCCCTAAAGTGGAGGATATGGACAGTCAGACTCTTCAGAGAAGTGTAAAATAAAAAGACAAGGTGACAGTCACAGGTTGCAGTGAAATTTCAATTAGATGGGAGGAAAAAATTCAGTGAGGGAGGTTCAGTGCAGGAATAGATTGTTCAGAGAGTCTTGGTATCTCTGTACTTGGAGGTTTTCAAATTTTGACTGGGAATTCTTCCTGCTCTGACATTGAAGTTAGCCCTACCTTGAGCAAGGTCCAGCCAAGATGACCTCCAAAGAGCTCTTTCAATGTAGATTATAATTATTCTATAGGAATGCACCTGATCATCATTCTGAACCTGAAAATAAGTAAAGGGAAATACTCTTTTAAAGTATGTTTTCCACTTACAGCATGAATATAAATTCTTACAAAGAGCACAGTAGTAAGATAAGTTATTTTTTAAGTCTTAAAAGGAGCAACAAAGGTTTATAGCTTCTGTATTTACTAAGCCCAAGTATTACCTACATAGTTTTCAAAATAGAGATTCACAAAGCAAACACGTTGCCACTTTGAAACTTTCCTAGACTACCATCACCTTCTGTTTCTAATCGACATAAGAAGCTTATCAAAATTTATCAGTAAAACAGGTAATGAATCCCCGTGCAAAGTATAATGCAAGCAGGGGTTAATTAGAAAAGGAAAAGGTGAACTTGCAAAGCTGTCCTTATGGAAATCCACATCAGTGACTCTCTGAATGAGGGCTTTGGAAGCATCACCTGCAGTTTTGGCTATCAGCTAAGCTGTACACTGCATTTCATTTATTGCAAAACTTGTAGTTAGAAAGGTTTGGAAGGCAATGCTCAGCACGACTTTCTGAAGAAAGAATATTCTGGAATTGTGCAGGCTAGGAGGAAAAATGGGAGTTGAATAACTAAGTAACCATCTATCCCAGACTGTTTGAAAAAAAACACCCCAAAAAAAGACACCCCAAGGGGTGCCCACCACAGCTTTTATCTGGATGTTATTCCAATGCTCACAGGGAAACATTTATTCTGCACAAGGATTTAATTTTTTTGCCATTGCTGGTATCATTCCTGTAACCAGAAGGTGGCAGGAGATATAGGATATTGATAGGGAATAATTGGAATATGAGGAAACTCAGGAAAATGTGATGTAAACTACAGGTGGGTAATGAGAATGAGATGATAAACCAAAATCTTTGGCAGGGAACTCTGTCAGAATTATTACTTCATATTACTCCTAATCTTAAATCACTTCCGAGTGACAGCCACTGTAGTACAAACTATCCTTCCCTCATACAACAAACTCCTAGACCCTAAATGCACACGAAAGTAAGATTCAGTAAGCCATTTCCTAGCTCTCTCTGGAGGATTCAGACACTCCTTTCCTTCATTATACATTAAGTCCTTCCGTTGTACCAGCTAGGACATAAACAGGAATGTAAAGCCTAGCTCAGGGGGTTATGTAAAATGAATTAGAGGGTGGAATTGGCTGGGGCTATTCTCAGAAGAAACCCCAGAGACTTGCTCAGACCCACTACACAAAATTGGGTAGCCCCAAGGGTATATGTAACTTGAAGTGACCTAGAACCTGTGATGCATCTCACTGACATTAACCTACATTGATGCAAATCCATAAATGTGAGTTTGTAATGTGAATTCATTGGTGACATTACTGCTGATTTATGGCTGTTTATGGAAAGAGGAAGGTTTCCAGCTAGACTTAAATGGCCTCTAGGAGCTCCTTATTGTGTCCTCTGCTACAGGGCAAACAGAGTAAGAATTCACAGTATCTGTATCACCCTCAGGGATCAGTAAAAGGGAAATATATGAACTAATTTTATCATCTAAGTGCTTGTTCTTCTGTTTTAAAGATAGAAGATTATGGACAGTAACTCTTTTAATCCCCTCTTAGGTTGTTTAGGGCTCTCCATTGTCATTCAGACTGGAGGAAGGTTTCAGTATGGGGGCCATTTGAATGGGTTGTTTCCTTACTTGCAGCAACACATACAAACTGGAATTAAATTGTGAGTCTTGCCAGTAATTCTACTTACTCAGGTGTACTATCAATGGTTATTATTGCCCTTGTTCCACACACAGCACACCAATGGGATGGGCTGTTGGCAAAAAAGTAGAAAAATGACAGTTTGAGGAAGACCTTTGTCTCAGAGATATCACAATCTAAGGAATCATGATTGAAAATTAATATTCTTATGCCATATAAACTCTTCTATTGCATATATTTGCATATAAATGCAATGAATGTGCAGACATGATGCTTGTTCATTAAAATCATCCTCATTTAAAAGTCCTAAATTCCTGTAAAACCCTGCCTCTATGCAGCTTACTCTTTTTCTTTTCCTCCATTTGAGAAAATAAATAGGATTTTTCCAGGCTGATATATGTCACTTCTCAATCATCTGCACACAACCAGTTGTCTCCATTTCATGGGAGATAAATAAAAGGCTTTGGACTTGTCTTCGGTATCATCCATCATAGGTCTATTTGATTCAGTGCTTCACACATCACAGCCCTCCTTTTTCTGCCCCAAACTGAAAGGTGTTTCCTTCCTAAGGAGAAGCCAATGTTACCTCTGTCCTAACGGAAAGATTTTGTAGACAGTCTACACCTTGCACTTTAGATAAGTTTTCCCAGAGGATTTAATCTCTTTTCACGTACTTCAGGCTGCCTTTTCCTGTGGTAAACATCTGCTCAATTTAACAATTTCCCAGGATTTTCCAGGATTTTAGATGATTTCAAAGCAAAGGTGTCTCGGTAATCTTGTGTACTCAATACACACAGCTACTACATATGCTTAAAAAATTACAGCTGTCATTGGAAGCCCAGCTCTCAATCAATGTTTGTCAGCATAATGTGAAAGAACAACTCGGCAGACATTTATCATTCTAATTACTGTTCAGTTGCACATTATGCTCTGCTCAGTCCTTTTGTACAAGGGAAAATAAGCATCGTATATTGTGATTTTCCTTGGGAATATTAATGCTATTGTTGATGGCATATTACTAAAATATGTTAATAGATTTTTTTTTCATGCAAGTCTTGATTTTGAAAACAGATTTCCACAATGAGTTTTTTAGAAATCACATAGAAAGCATCAGACAAAAAATAAGAGTAACATTTCTATTACCATTTTCTACCATTTTGTTGTGATATTCCTTAGACTTTCTGGGCTAAACTCATAGCATCTTTTCTGAAAACAGACTTAAATATATAAACTACTGTGTCTGCATGGAGATTTTTGCTTGGTGTCCTTTCCCCTTCAAGCCCTCAGTCTCTGCAGGACAAAGACCTTCCAGAGTAGTCTCTCCTTGCTGTATTGAGCACACTTAGGAGAGCAATGCGATGCCTGTAATATCCATAAAAAAGGTCTGTGTTTGATTCTGCAGAGTGCATCCAGCAACACCAAGACAATAAGGGGTTTGTTTCCTTATGTCTTCCCTGCTCCAAGGGCTTTCATGTGGAATTTGCGACACTTTCTTGGACTTTCATCTTAATAATTGTTAACAAAGTCTGTTATGAAGAAAGCCCACATTAAGTTTAGTTTCATTTTATTTCTATCCAGTACTTCGTATTTTAAAGAAGTTCAGGTTTTCATAAAGATTTTTGAATCTTTATGGAGGGAGAGGCTCTTGGTATATCCTGGGGAAGACTGGATCTGTATGCTTAATTTGCTGTTCGGAGTATTATATGAGAGGAACCTCATATGATCCTTTATTAATATTCCAGAAAAGGTTTTGTCTGTCTATCAAGGTATTCTCATCAGTCTAAAGGTCTCCCTTTTTTTTCTCCTTTTGAATTAACATAACTAATGACAGGTAGCAGCAAAGCTTTGAAGACGGAAGCCACCTGAGTCCTTTATAGTTGGCAATATCTCTCTCTTCATATGCTCATCCAAGAAGTTCAAAGAAACTCAGAGCACAAAAAATGTTGACATCCAGAAGGTGTGATTCTCCGCTTCTGGCTCCTGCACTCAGCTGCTGTCAGGCTCAGATGATGTTTGCTGCTGCAACTTTCAAGACACAAATTAGCTGCAGTCATTACCAAAGACTCCCAGGTGAGAGGCCAGAGAGTTAGAGGAGCTGGGCAAGGGGTATGGAGCTGAGGATCTGGAGAGGCAGGGGAAACCTGGCAAGAGACTGGTGGCTTTTAAATATTACAGCTGGTTGGGGGAAATTGTAGATAACAAAACATTTAGAGATAATTCCATTGTTCTCTCCAAAAAGCTATTGCTTTAAATTTCTCATAGTTTAAAGGGATTTAAAAAAAGTTTTTAAAACTTTTTATCTGTTAATGAACAATGTAACATATGTGTCTGGACTCTGAAGAGTTGTGCCAGATAGTCTCAACAGGATATGTTTCTTAGTGCCTGGTTCGTAGCAAACATGAGTTATTGACACAAAACATATCCAATATGGAAAACAACTGCATAAAGTGTCCCTTATTAAAAAAAGTGACCTCATCTAAGAAGTTCAAAGAAGAATTCTGTAAGAGAAACAAAGACCTAGATGCTACCTGCATCCTTCTTTGCCAAGGCCTCTGTTAAGCTGGGGACACTAGGCAAACCTCTGTGACTGACCACAGAAATGGTTTCTGTCACAAAGCTCCCTGGGACATCCCTTGCAGTGAGAAACCATCAAACTTCAGCCCAGTGCAGCAAACAGGTAGGAAAGGTGATAGATTGTTCAGATGAGCAAAACTGCTCTCATACCAGCTTCCTCATAATGCACTTACCAGTGTTTCTCAATGTCCTCAAATACTCACCCCAAGAAGGGCCCCTTATGCTTCTTGTCCATGTAGGCTATCTATAAAAAAGTGCATGTCTACCTAAGAGAAAGAAATTACTTTGCCTTTTTTTTCTCCTCTTTTGTCCCTCCCCAACTCATTTCTCTCTAGTTACCCTCTAATTCTCCCTGTACCTCTGATTATTCCCCTAAAATTCCCATTAAGCAAGTATTCAGCATGTGTCAAGTGTTACCTTCAAAACCCCAAACACCCACACGCCAGCAACCAGGTGAAATTAAACCAGGACAGGCAAGACAAATGATGAAAGTTTTAGAGAGTGAATGCTTACAGGGAAGTTGCAGAGACCTGGATACACTCTGTATGAAGAAAAGATAAAACACAGAGTTTAAAAACAAATAAAGTGGTGTTGTGAAAGGAAGTACGAGCTATTAATCTGTCAAACCAGCAGAACTGAAGTTGGAACCTACAACACCACAAAGGAAATTGATATTAGTATTTCCTCAAAGGGAAAAAACATTCAGGAAAATCATATTCATAGCAAATCACTTGTCAGAAGCCATCTCATGAACTTCTTTTAAGGTAGGAATAGATTAAAATCTAAAGTGAACAGAGCACATATTTGTATCTCAGTCTGACAGGTACTCATGACAATGATAGGAAAGACTTTTCTGCAGTGGGAGATGCCATCAATTTTGTAGAATCATTTTGGCCATTTCCACTTAAAACATTTTCTTGCTACTGCAGTGCACTAGAACATTGCCAACACATCCTTGAACAATCCTGTTTGCTTCCTGTGACAGAAATTTTCAGGGCTGAATTGAGGATTATAGTAGAGTGCAAAATGTACTGTCTGTCTGTATTCCTGAGACTACGGACTCAATATCCTGTGGACTTGTCTGGACTAAGCAGCTACCTACTCCTTGATCATTTGTAGTTGTGAGAGACAGGGGTGAATAATCCTTCCTGTCTAAAATCCATGACAGAGAATATTGCATTGGTTTGGGAATGGAGTTTTCACCATTGTCTCTAAGGCTCCTACCTATACCACCACTGAATATTGACTTTGTAACGAGAATATCTCACCAGAGAGGAAATAAAGGCAAAGAACTAATGCAATACTTAACTGTAAATGGTTTTATGATGAAGGTTAGAGTTGAGATCCATTGTACTTCCATGGATTGGGTCACAGGCATACTGGAAAGTACAGAACTGGAAACTGCAACTTGTGACATCATTAAATATCTATGCTTATTGCCCTTGCAAGCAGCTTTAAGAAAGCAAAGCTTCTAAAAGGTTGGCAGAAAGCATTCACTGCAATTCCAGCCTCAGATAAAGAGCTCACAGAGGCTTTTATTAAGAGCAGTATGCCATAGTTAGACACATAAGGCAGCCTTGCTGCTTTCAGCATCTGGAAGTTACCACCTAAGCCCTTGGGTCCCACACATTTTAATTTATAAAAAGAGATATAATTCCCAAGACTGACTGGTAATCAAATATTTTGTGCTTTGTCCACTGTTGAGGTGAGCCCCATGGCTACATCTCAACACATCAAGGATGGAATGCTAACTTCTTTTTATTTTAGCACTATAGGTATGGATCATCTATAGAAGAATTCTTATACAGAGTGTGAAAACATAAAGGATTCACTATATATAGTGTATAAATATTCATATATATATATGAATATATATGAATCTATATGAATACATATATATTCCCTATAGTTTAGGTTTCATTCCATGCATGTTTGAAATCTGAAGCAGGCCACTAGAGAAAGATGTGTTTTCATTGATGGATGGAGAAACAGCACAGGGACTCCCTGAACTTTAATATCAGCACATACGTAGCCTCAGTTACTTGTCTTTCTTTGGATGCTTTCAATTTTTTCACATGAACTAATTTGATTTTTCTTTCATTGTTCTGGCACAGACACTTAGGCTTCTGAAAATCAGTTAATGACATAAAGCACTTTCTTTCCAATTCTACCAGTTCAAATCACCATGGATGTGTGTAGACAAAGGACAAGCGCCGCAGAAGCACTGGGACACTATACACTGTGAAACATTCTTAGGCAGCATCAACCCAAGGAAAGCACCATTTTGTTCCAAAGAAATACTTACAAATAATTAATTCTCTCTCCACATTTTTATGTAGGCTTCATTTTCAATATGCTACTTACGATACACTGTTTCAAATTCTTTCTTTCTCTTTTCTTTTTCACAACCCTAATACGGCTGTTGCTTTCTTCATAGAACTTTTTCTGTTAGATTAATTCATCCTCTTTCTTATCTGTCAGAGTTCATTGTAAACAGGTGATTGAAATATTTAGTCTACTAAAAAATTGGGTGTACAGATAGAACTGATCTGTGCTGCCCCTTTTAGTGCAAAAATTCTTCAGTCCTGCGGTGAAAGGAAAGTTGTCATGGACTGGCAACATTTTCCTGATGTAACTCTGGAAGATTCTAATGAGCTAGCCTTACCACTAAATTTCTTAAAATCCTCTCTTTGCACTGCTGTCATGGAATATAGCAGTTGTCAGAGCATCTTACAGAAGACATGGTTTTATCTGGCTTTGTTGTTTCTCTTTATCTAAAATAAGGGAACGAAGTTTGAAATTATATAACTGGTCTCCCTTAAAGAGAAGAAACTTCAAGGAAGAGAGAAGCTGTTGAGCATAAAAATTTTACAAAGTGAAACTGCTGGAAACAGGTGAGAGCAAGAGGGTTAGAAAGAAAAAAAAAAAGAAAATAAAAGGTTTTGTTGAGTGTCTAAATAGAGCAAGCAGCTGCCTCACTAGCCCTGGTTGAGACTACACTGTGAAAATGAGTTAAGCAAGACACTGACCACCCATCACCCTGTGCCACAGCACCAGAACTTGGGTTTTGGAATCCAAGCAGTGCTTTCCCTTTCTCTGCCACATGGACTTGTATAAACAGTTTATCCAGGAATATTACCTAGATAAATGACATGGAGTTTCAGGGTGCATGTGGGATGAATGAGTGAACCTGGAATTCACTAATGTGGCTGAATTTCTAGAAGGGGAAGAAAAGTTTATAAACATCTACATGTGCACACCTAGTGTTTCAGGGGAAAAGATTTGGTTTGTGTTCTTTTTTCCACTCACATTTTTAAATCATGATAAGAAAGACTGTGAAGATTACATTCAGCCTGAAAAGGAAAGAATCTGTTACCAAGTAGCCAATTAGAGGTGCTGAGAAGTGACAGTTCTCATATTTGAGGACCAAGGAGCCCAGCAGCACATCACACTGAATGCAGCAGCTCCACTGGAGGAAAATGCTGGCCAGAGAGAAAAATGGAAAGCAGGTAAGAGTTGATAGAAAGCATTTAAAGGCTTCTACAGACCATTGCATTCAAGAACATAAAATAGGATTAAAAACTTAGACTTTCTGAAAGCCACAGAAGTAAAAACACTGCCTCAAGTGTTTGACTTGTTGCTATAATGGTGAAAGACACTGAAACTGCAACTGAAAAAGCAACTCTCAGGAACCCAGTAAAGAATTAGTGTAGATATCTAAATGTGCTCAAGTGTGTGAGAGAGAGAAAAAAAAGACCATTTTTAAATCTTTCTAAGATCCACAAAGGAACTTGAGTTTTATTAAAAGAAATTTCTTCCAATGAGTCTGACATTTCAGCTTGCAGATCTGACATCTCCTGACAAGAGGTAGACCAGGGAACATACTTAAGGAGCAGGGGGAGGTAAAGGAAGTACCCAGCACAGAAAACAGAACTTCTGAAGTTAAATACCAGCTAAGCACAACGTTGAAGGAGAAAAATTAATGCCAGGGGATGTAAAAGTTTGTTTCTGTAAGAAAGCACCAGTAAGTTTCCTAATGGAAGTTTCTTGACTGGTTCCATGTTACAGGGATGGGTGGTATTTGGTTCCAACTGTACAAGACCTTGGGACTGGGTTCAGTCAAAACTCTTGCCCCTGTGCAGTAATGGCTAATTCAAGATGCATTACAACTGGTTACCTGCAATGCTGCCCTTGGGGCCTTCTGTGGCCCTGGTTTGACTGGGGAGGGAAGGAGAGGCAAGAAGGGACTGCATAGGTGCACAGGCATGCATGCCTGCTCTGTGTCACCAGGATCCCATGCACAGCAGCAGGCAGACCCGCTTGTATGTGCAGTGATTGATGGTTTTGTGGTTTCCTCCCGAAAGTGTTGTCTGAGTGTCAGCTGTACCAGCAGCAGCCCCAGGACCCCAGCACAGACATGGCAGACAGGGGTCATGCCAACGGCTCACAGCACAGTCCCTCTGCTCTTTGATGGCAGAATTCTGCTCCTGCTTGACTCCTAATGTGTTCCCATGTGCTGAGCATGTGATAAAGGACAAAGATTTCCACCAGCTCTAAACCCTCACACTTAAGGTATGCTATCTTGGAGGCCTTGGCAGAGCTGTCCTCTGAAGTAATATGTCTTTAAAAGATCTGTCACTCAGGAGTGATTTGCTTTAATTCTGTATTGCAGGTGCAATTATTTAGTGTGCAAGGATGCATACCAGAGTGTGAGAGAGACCACAGGTGCTGACATTAGGGGGAGCACAGCAGGATCAGGGCAAGGAGGTCTGAACCCAAGAGCCATAGACATGGAAGGATCCACCATGATGAGGACCTTGGCAAGAGCATGCTTGAGACCATAGGCAAGGAATTGCAGAGTTTGGCATAAAAGAGCAAGGAGAGAGCATGGGCACAGGCAGGGATGTGAGACCAGAGGGATCAATTCTGCCCAGGGATACGGGAACACTGGGCAGGGGTTGTACAGTCCTGAGTGCCTCTGGCACTCTGCTGCTTCAGGGAGTGCAGCCAGCATCCATGGGCAAGCCACATTTCTTTCCTACACCACTGCTGGGGAGAAAGCAGAAAAGGGTTTGAGGTATCAACAGAAGGGCAGGAACGATAATCTGAATTGTATTATGTTGTCTTCCAAAAGCCACACCATTTCCCAGTATCCTGACCTGCTGACCTGCAATGATGGTGCTTACCTTTCTCACTGGAGTGCTACAAAGCTTGATTCATTAGCATTTGTAGCCTAGTTTAAAACCCTTAACAGAAATGTGCTAAAGAAGTGAAACACATTAGGTACAAAGCATGTGGATAATATTGATGCTCATACAAAATATGCTTCAATAAAAGCTTAGTAACATACCAAGAGGCAATAAACCTGAGTGTTACCTCAAATGCATTATGCATGGACAATTTACAGTTCCAGCATGTCTCTAGCTTGGAGAGACAATCAGCACATGTTATTTCAGAAAAAGGTCTTTACAGATAAGCAAAGTGAATATAATAGTCTCCTTAGCTGGTAAAAATCAGTGTCACTCCTGTGACTGCCAAGTCAGTTTACACTAGCTGCATAGCTGGGCCTGTTTTGCTTGGTACAACCAAAATGACCTATTTAGCTCACTTGCTGGAACATTTGGGCATTGAGACTCAGAGATGAAGCTACTGGAGGACTGCAGTTCCCCAGACAAATTTACATACTCAATTTCAGTCAGAAAGATTATGTCACGTTTCTAATCTTTTTCTGAATTAAAAGAAATTCTTGGAATGGCCCTTGGGAATTGAGGGCACAGTAGTATTGTGATCACTTGGAAAACTGACATAATTACTTTTACTATAAAAAGAATCTCCATATCATACATTGTGGACGATAGAATTTTCAAAGACATGAGGAAACCTGACCTGAGTAGATAAAGGCTGAGGAGTAGATTTTTAATGAAATGAGGTAGAATTGGTTAAAATTTTTTTAGTCTTATTGCATTGAAATGATCATTGTAGGCAGCCCTAGTTCACGCAGTGAGTTGAAAACTCTGGCTCCTAATTGCAGAGGTAGTTCCCTGATCTCTAACTGCCTCTTACTGGGAAAAAATTATGGAAATATTTTTCGACGTGTTCTTGCATGGTGAGACATCATAAATAATTACAAGAGTATTTTGCGAAGTATGTGCAACTAATGGCAGGAAGACATCCTGAAAGCTTGTTAGCTTGCTTGAGCTAAAAAAAAATCAAAACAAAACAAAAAAACAGAAACAAGCCAAAGAAAATTGTGCCAATCGCTTCTAAAGATTTTTTTATATTCTTATCTTCTTCAAGGAAATATGGAAAATTTTAATTTCCTACTTTTTAAAAAAATATTTTACTTTTTTCTTTACTTTATATTGTTACAATTATTTTTAAGCTACAATTGAAACAGTTAAGCAAGAACACTTCAGAAAGTTGATCCAACACAGTCTCTCATATATGTCCTTAACTTTCTGTGCTCTGAGCAAGCCTCATGACCTGGCTGAAAGTCAAGCCCATGTGTGTGCTAAGACTCAGAATCTTGTCTTTTTCTCATCCCAGCAAGAAATCCTTCCTCTAACTTTATAGTCCATCTTTTGAATAGCTGCTTTTCTATACACAAAGGTCCCCAAATTCTGCTTACCACATGAACTTGCTTCAATGTCCTTGTTTTTTGGCATCTTGCTCACTTCCCCCTCCCAGCAGCTCATTCTGATGCCCAGACTACTCACCCCTCGCAGCAATTTGCAGTCACACTGTGAAGTTTCTCAGAAAACTAATGTGGCTGGGAGCAAGCCATTTCTCAAGCAATTTTTCAGCCAGTTTAGTCCCATGATTCACTGAACGATGGCACAAATTATTTGCCAAGTCCTA
Organism: Acanthisitta chloris; assembly: GCF_000695815.1. Taxonomy (NCBI): domain Eukaryota; kingdom Metazoa; phylum Chordata; class Aves; order Passeriformes; family Acanthisittidae; genus Acanthisitta; species Acanthisitta chloris. The sequence continues at coordinate 14,687 of NW_008678817.1, forward strand.
AGAAAAAGTGGTTGGGAAGGGACTGAGTGGTACAATCTCTTTGGTAGCGCCACTGAATTACACCATCCTGAGGTAGTTTTCCAGATACCCATGACACCACTAGCAAGCTATTTTCATCCTGTCAGAGTGCCAGATTTTCAAGAAGGAAGATGCATTCTTATCCAAATGTGCATTTCTGTAGCTCCTGCAATGCTGAACAGCTTGGGCCCAGCACGTGCAGTGGGCTGCAGGGGAAAGGGGCCATCACCATACTCTCATGCTAGGGCTTTGTCCCCATTGCCAGCTTTCTTATTAGATTATTAAATCTAGCAAAGTGATATGCCAGCTGGTATGACAGAGACTTAATTTTCAGTCAAATCAGCAAACTATGTATACTGTGTGTTTTAAATGAGTAAAGCTCAGAAATGGAAGGACTGAGATCACACTGCACAAGGAAGTCCATGGAAGTCTCTTTGGCATGAACTCGGTGTGTAAGCTGAGCTGCATCAGTGCTATGAGCCAAGTATATCCAAATGCTGCATACTTCTCTCCAAATTCTTTCTAATATTAGCTGAGCAATTCATGCTATTTTCCAGAAAAACATATTTTAGTCACTGAAATTTATAAAATAGAAGAACACACCACAAACAGGAGACAAAAAATCATCCTCTGAAAGTCATGGCCCAGCAGGCAAATGAGCAGGTTGATATTTAAACTGTGAAGTAATGTGCACACCTACTCTGCAAATGTTCTTTATTAAGCATCATACCATCTTGAAGATGATGGCAGGCAAAATATGTTGCATAATCTCTTGCAAGACGTGAGACACAAATCGCAACATAAGGAAACAAAAGGATAAGAATTATTTTCCCCTATGGCTGATTTTGTGCTCTTTCCCAAATGGAAGAGGCAAGAGGGTAGAAAAATTCATTCGAAGGTTAAAGAAAATTAGTGGAAAGTTAGAATAAGTACCACCAAATTAACTCAGTGTGCCAGTCAATTAATAAATACAAATACCAACATCCAGTGCTGGAAAGCAGTAGCAAACAGTTGTGTGGCAAGTTGTGTCCATTACAAAATAGACAAGGAAAAATAATGGGGATATCTTTACTTTTCACATTGCTATGATTTTATTCAGGTCATTTATGTCAGTTCACAGAAAACAAATACCATAAGTAACACAACTGGTGACATTATTCACCACCTTCCAGGTAAGGGGAGTTTTATTACTATTCATATTACTATTATTATTAATTATTATTGCTATTACTGTAAATTACCATGGATGTGCCAGAAGAACAAGGGCAGTAAGTGCAGTGTCTGTGTATGACTGTCATCCTAAAAATTAAATCTTTCTACATTTTGGGTCATTTATTAACATCAATATCTTTATACATAGTAACTATACATGCAAAAAGAGCTTAAAAAAACCCCAATTTTATGTGCTTCATTACAGGTAACAAAAACAGTTATAAGAGTGACCCAGAAGTCAGTAACCCAAAATAATCATGCAAATTCATCACAGTATGAAGTTCCCTGTGACATTGGTGAACAAGCCCAATAACTTCCTTAATAAAATCAGTCACAGATGGAGACTACACTGGAGACTTTTCAGAAGCAATTCTAAGTCCTTCTCAAAATTAACTGTGTCAGGCATTTGGGGACTAAAATTCACATAAGAATGCACTTTGAGAGGACACAGAACTGACTGAACATCTCCATGCAATCCTGAGTCATGTGCTCTAGGATGGCCCTGCTTGAGTAGGGAGCTTGGACCAGGTGACTCATTGTGCTCCCTTCCAACCTGATTCTCTGCCTCATACAGCTGTGTGTCAAAGCTGAGGGAGCAGGGAGGGGAAATGATGAATAATACCTGAAAAGGCACTG